>NC_092723.1:166079957-166187164 GCF_047496885.1 Scyliorhinus torazame
GCAATTCCGGCCGCACTTTAAGTTGAGGGCAGGCTTGAGGGTGATGCCGATAAAGAGGGAGCCAGGGAGGATTGATGCAAGCTGCTGGGGATGGGAGGAGAGAGGGGTGAAGGAAATGAAGGATTTGTTTTGGAGGGGCGGTTCGCAAGCTTGGAGGAGTTTGTGATGAGGGCTTCAGATATATGCAGGTATGGAACCTCTTGAGAAAAGTCTCCCTGAACTTCCTGGTGGCACCGTCCTCTTCGCTGCTGGAGGAGGTGCTGTCGGTGGTGATGCTGGAAGACGGGGTCGTTTCCGAAACTTACGGTAGGATCATGGAGGAGGATAAAGTATCCATGGAAATGAATAAGGCCAAGGAGGAGGGATTATGGTGCGAGGTGCTCTGGAGGGATTATGCCTCAACCTTGTGTGCGAGGCTGGGGTTGGTTCAATTAAAAGTGGTGCACAGGGCCCACTTAAGGAAGGCGATTGTTTGAGGGGGTGGAGGGGAGCTGCGAGCGGTGTGTGAGAAGAATGTTCTGGTCCTGCCTGAAGTTGGAGAAATTTTGGGGGCAGCTTTTTTAGCACCATGTCTGAGGTTCTCCACATGGATCCCCTGGAGGCCATTTTCGGGGTGTCGACTTGCCGAGGTTGCAGACGGGTGGGGGGCTGGGGGCGTAGATGTGTTCGCTTCTGCCTCGTTGGGCGCTCGTAGGAGGGTCCTGGAGGTCAGTTTCTCCCCCCTGTGCCTCGGTGTGGCTGGGGGATCGAATGATGTTCCTGTATTTGGAGAAGGTGAAGTTTGCTCTTGAGGGTTCCACAAGAGATGGGATTTGTTTATCTTATACTTTGGGGGATATGATTGCCGTCAAGGGATGGAAGGGTAGGGGGTCAGTTTCGGGGAGGGGTGGTTGTGTTTATTCTTTGTAAAAATGTTAAAATATTGGACATTTGAATTAAAATATATTTTTTAAAAATAAGCTCAACACCATACAGAGCAAAGCTAACCCACTTGATTGGCACCCCATCTAACATCTTCAATATAAACTCCATCCACCACCGATACAATGGCAGTAGTGTGTACCATCTACAAGATACACTACAGCAACCTACCAAGGCTCCTTGGACAGCACCTTACAAACCTGCCACCTCTAATGATCTAGGAGGACCAAGGCAGCAGATGCATAGGCAAAATAACAACTGGCAGAGTTCCCTTCCAACCGCACACCACTTGACTTGGAATATATTAATGTTCCTTCACTGTCACCGAGTCAAAATCCTGGCACGTCCTTCCTAACAGCGCTGTGGATGTACCTACACCACATGTTCAAGAAGTTCATGCAGCAGTTCAAGAAATTGTCTCACCACCAGCTTCTGAAGGGCAATTAGGGATGGGCAACAAATGCACCTCGTTCCATGAAGTAATATTTTTTATAATTACTGTGAATCTGAGTGACAACTAGGTTAGACCAGGGAATGATAGCTGATTTCCTTCCCTAAAGGACATGAGCGAACCAGTCTTTACAATCCAGTCGTTTCATGATTAGAATTACTTAATTGACTGAATTAAAATTCCTCCGTTGCCATGGTGGGATCTGATCTCCAGGCCCAGAGGCTACCAGTCCAATGCATAACCACTAGGCTACCACCCCCCCAATCAAAAGAGCAAATTGAGGGATTGTTGTCAACTCTGCATGCTATTCATGATGTGATTTATATGTGCAGAGTAAAGTGAAGTACATCAAACAGACCACTGTGATCCTGAAGGAACAGTACAATGGTGACATTCCCAGTAGCATCAGTGAACTTCTGAAACTTCCAGGAGTGGGACCGAAGATGAGCCATCTCATCATGAAGATAGCCTGGAACAACGTGTCGGCATCAGTAAGTACTTCGGACAGCAGCTGCTTCGCGAAGTCAAGGGGTCGGACGAGGTCACCAGCTGCATGCCACTTTATGGACATTACAGCAGTGACCCCAAAATCAAATGGCTGAGGACAGTAACGCTATAGGAAGATGCTTGAACAGCATCATCCTGGGAACAGTGATGTGTATACAATCCATGCCACTGGGTGGTGCTGCCGTGCAGACTGAACCCCTAGTTCAGGCCATTATCTGGTGGATAGCTGCTTACCCAATGAAATTGGTGCTCTACGTTCCTGTGAGGGAACACATCTACGAACAAATTGCCGACAATACCTAATCAAATGTACTGAATCAGGGCTCCCAAACTGTAGATCACAACTCCCATTGGGCTCACAAAGCAGCAAGAGCGACTATTGAGAGAAGGCTCTGGCTAGCTGTGAATTATTTTCCGAAACTATTCGTTAATGGAACAGCTTTTTGCTGCCCTGGTTGGTCGTTCTTTCAGTGCCCTTATTGGCCAATCAGTTCAGTGCTCCGATTGGCTAATTTTGGGATTTCTTGGGTGTGCTTCTAATGCAGGAGGTGCTTTGAACGCGCGCTGTGATGAATGTCAGGGCAGTCCTGGCACCAGCACCAAGGAAACGTTACATACACACACACAATTCTTAGCTCCGAGGCCGCATAAAACCCCTACACTGCAGAAAGAGGCCATTTGGCCCATTGAATCTGCACCAACCTTCTTAAAGAGCACTCTATCCAGGTCCACTCCCCCATCCACCCCACCCTAACTTGTACATCCCTGGACACTAAGGGGCAATTTAGCGTGGCCAATCCAACTAACCTGCACATCTTTGGATTGTGGGAAGAAACCTACTCAGACACGGGGAGAAAGTGTAAACTTCACACAGTCACCCAAGCCTGGAATCAAACCCGGATCCCTGGCGCTGTGAGGCAGCAGTGCTAACCACTGTGCCACATCAGAGTCTTCAAACCGACAGTGGACTAAACCATTTTCCCTGCTCAACACCCCCCCCCCCCCCCCCCCCCAACTCAACAATTCCTACCTGCTCAGAAACTGCCCCACTCACTCTCTGTGGCCGCACAAAGGGGTCATAGTGGGATAAAATTTCGGAGGCACTGCACTAATAGGTGGAATAGTCAAGAAGCTTCTTTATTTCTCATTGGGCCACGTTTGAAGCCCAGGTTTTGTGAATTCCCCCAGTGCGGCTTGAACCCGAGCAGACCTTTTATTGGTTAACAGTCTCTGAAATGAATCAAATAGCTTGCACAGTGCAGATCCAGGTCGATATTCTTCTGGATACCAAGTGGCGGGGGAAACAAATCTGGGCCACTGCTTAAGCCAGTCACTGGTATGGAGCCAGTTCAGGGAATGGGCTTCCTGAAAATATTTGGAATTTTTAATATGTCAAATTATTATTTTTTTTTTTTGTAAAATCTGCTGGCTCTTGAATACCAATTTGGCAAACTGGAGGATTGGGAATTGGCAAGCACGCAAAGTCCAGTCCCAATGATGCACCAGCCTAGGGCTCAGTGGGTAACACTCTCACTTCAGGATCAGAAGGTAATTATTTTGAAGCCCTATTTTAAACTCGACTGACACTCACATGCTGTACTGAGGGAGTCCTGCACTGTTGTTGTGAAGGGTGCTATATAAATGCGTGCCTTTCTTGGCAAGTCTTTCACCAGCTGGCTTTGCATTCATGTCAAAAAGAGAAGCCATGGAGCCAGCCTGACCGTAATGGGCTGGGTTTGTGTCAGAAAAGCTGACCTTGAGGACTGAAGGTAGGTGCGCTGTCCAGACAACTTTGTTCTATGGCAAAGAAAACAAGCAAGACCTGAATTGATATAGCGCCTTTCGCACCCACAGGACATCCTCTTTGCAGCCATTTCAGCTGTTCTTTTGGAATGTAGTCACTGTTGTAATGTAGGAAACACGGCAGCCAATTTTCATACAGCGAGCTCCCAGAAATTGCAGTGTGATAATCAACAGATTAGCTGTTTCCATGACCTTGATAGCGCTATAAATATTGTCCAGGGCACTGGGGAGAACTTCCCTGTTCTTTAAAATGGAGTCATAGGTTCTTTTGCATTCACCTGAGGGGGTATACCGGGCTTTGGGTTAATATCTCATCCAAATGAACGTCTCTGACAATGCAGCACTTCCTGAGTACGGCATTGCTTCCGTCAGCCTGGATTGTGGGTTTCACTGTCTGGACTGGGCACTTGAATTCACGACCTGCTGACTCAGAGGTGAGAGTGCTACCCACTAAAAGGGAGTCAGTTTCCAATTGTTTTATTCTCTGTGCGTTGCTCCTCCATTGTTTTCTCCTCCTGTGTTCAACAGATGTTAAACACAAAAGCCTGATTCCCTGTCCAGCCACTCCTGATCCGTTCGCACCGAGTGCCTGTTGCGGAATGCAAACAAGGCGTGCGCGCCCCCCCCCCCCCCACGGTTACTGGGCCAGCATTTCAATAAACTTAAAGAGGAGCTCTTAATCATCTTCAATGAAGAAGCAAGGAGTTACTGGTTAAGGCATGGAGTAAAATGCTTTGTACAGATTTGACAGGTCTTGGGTTTAGAGCTCAGTTAGCTGAGCCAGGCTCTAATTGGTATCAATGTTCATAGGCTAAGGAGCATGGAATTGGCCAGGGTTTCCAGCCCTGCATAAAGTAGTGACCCCCTTTTGACATGTGGCAAGCAGGACGACATAGAATTTACAGGACAGAAACGGACCATTTGGCCCATCAAATGCGTGCCAATGTTTAAGTTCCATACAAATCCTCTCAAACCCCTATACCCGAGCCGCGTAACTTTCTATTCCTTTATCCCTCGTGCATTTATCTAACATCCCTTTAAATGCATCTATTTTGTTCGTCTCGACTACACCTTGTAGCGAGTTCCACGTTCTCACCACTCTCTGGAAAGAGAAGATTCTCCTGAATTTCCTATTAGATTTATTAGTGACTATTTTATAATCATGGTCCCTAGTATGGGATTCCCCTCTAAGTGGAAACATCTTCTGTACTATAATCTATCAAACCGTTCATAATTTTTTAAATGTTTATTCAATCTCAAAAAATGAGCCCCATCTTGTTTTACTTTCCCAATGGCAACAACTGATCTGCCATGGTACCGTGTTTTTAACAGGATACACAGGGGGTGTGATGTCCTTCCTGCTCGAATAACCTGCTGAAATCCACTCTGTAAACCCGAGTGGGGAGAGTAACGAAGCGCGACCAGTGGTTATGGGTATCCAAGTGAAGAATCCAAGTCTTTAGGCGAGAACGATAAAGAATTGGTGGCAAACAGTCTCGAGTGTGAGGACCCTACAAAATAGTGGGAATGGGAGCAGGGAAACACAAGAGATGCTGACTTTCTCCAAGAGCTCTCCATGTCTTTTGTATGAAAGTGACTGCCAGGATTCTCAAATGCTAAACTACATGAACAAAATTCCTCCCATCCTGTGCAGCGGTAAACTGTGACTGGTGGGAAAAGGGAGAAGGAGCGACGCCGCAATTAGGACGTTCCAAGATAGTCACAATTGTGGTCACAATGGTAGCAGATTGGGCCATTCCAAATATTCCCCCAGCAGCTGACAGACAGTGGGCGGAATGTATCTGCTAAAGAGAAAGAACTGATTCCAAGCAAAATATTTTGCCAGCAGAAAATGAACGAGAGTCAACAGAACAACATCGTTGTCATCCATGAATATAGTCCAGATCAGATCCGCTACTGGAAAGGAATCAATACACTTGCTTTTTCTTTCAATAGGATTCTGCAAAGGTTAAGACTTGTTTTCCTCTCCCTCGCTTCTTGTTTGTCTTCAAGGAAAGAGTTTTTTGCAATGCCACAGAATAACAACTTGCATTTATATAATGGGCAAGGTTCAATAACCGCATTGTGCCCGGCGCAGATCTGGGCAAACAGGGTAAATAGCAGGAAAGGTCAACATTGAGATTCACGCCGGGCTCGAATCAGTTTGCAATTTTGGCCCACTCCCGATGGCGAGTTCTGGATCTCTCCCACAGATGGCTTTTTTTTTGTCCGGCTGCCATGTGCTTGAATGCTGCGACCCCTCTTGCTTCTATGGTCTGGCCCCTGGCAAATTACCAGTGCTGTAGAAGGGGTGGGGTATTCGCGCTCCTTCCTCCGCTGTGCCCCGTGCCAGAGAAACCTTTTACGGTGGTCTGTACTGCTCACTCTCTCACACGCCTACTCAACAGGCATGCACTCGCAATCATTTATGCATATACTCTTTATGATGTACACTCTTACCGATATGCACACACTGATGTTCACACATATACTTTCTGTACATGCACAGGCAAGGGGCCGCTGCACACCCTGAAGACCCGGCCACCCATCAGGCTGGGCAGGAACCCAGAGAGGGAGGCGTCGTTGGTCTTCCAATGAGATGACAGACAGCATATGCCGCAGGAGACTCCGTCTCAACAAAGAAACAGTGCAGCGCCTGTGTCACGTCCTCGCGGACATGGCACCCTGTGGAGAAGGGGTATAGCCGCTCCCGATGACCGTGAAGGTCACCACAGCTCTAAACCTTTATGCAAACGGCTCATTACGTTGTCCCTGTATCATGCACGTGTGTGCACGCTACCCAGGGAGAGTGCACGACAGCTACATCCTGGGACACTCTGAGATCCCTGGTGTTTTCGAGGGCCACCCCGGGATGAAGGGTTGGCTCTTGGGCTATAAGGCCTACCCGCTGAGGCCCTGACTGATGACGCGAATGCGGAGGCTGGGGACCGATAGGAGACCCGATATAATGAGGCCCACGTTGCCCCCAGTGCGGTCATTGAGCGGTACATCGAGCTGTTCAAAATGTGGTTATGATGCCTGGACCGCTCTGGTGGTGATCTGTAGTAGTACCCCCCCCCCCCCCCCCCCCCCCCCAACCCCAGGGTGTCTCCCGCTTTGTCGTGGTCTGCTACCAGGCACAGCAGTGGGGCGATATGCAGCCTCATCTCAGTAGCAGAATGCGGCAGACCAGGAGGGGCTGGAGGAGGAGGGCCCGGAGGATGGAGGATAGGCGGTGGCAAGGATCCGAAATGCCCAGAGGACCAGGGAGACCCTCATCCTCCTCAGATTCCCATAGGACAAGGCTATGTCCATCAGCTCAACCCCCTCCCATTTCCATCCCTTCCTTCCTCCCCCGTTTTCTTCCTCCTCCTCCCCATCAAACTGACCCCTCCGCAACCACCTGATCCACCCTCCAAGGGTCTGGGTAACACCACTCCACGGTGATGGGCCTGTGTCGGCACCGTCAGCAGGGTCACTATACAAGGCAGGAGAGTGATGATCACTCGCTGTGGGGAAAGCTCCGGTGCTCCTCCGTTTATGCCAAAGTCTGGCTCCTGTATTTCTGCTGACCGCCCGCCCACCCCCATCCTCTGAACGGGATCTTGGACCACTGCGCCTAGGTGGCGGGGAATGGGGGGAGCGGAAGGAAACGGGGGGTGGGGGTGCCGGCAGGCCAACAGTGAAGATTGACATGACAGAGGCTTCACATGTATCAGGTGTTCCACGTTTTAATAGTGAACACTTGACATTTCCATTCCCCCAGATCCAGATAGTTACTCCCTGCCGCCCATGCCCACTCCGTGCTCCTCAATCTTCTTCATCTTTCGTGGTCTACTGTTACGTCTATGTCCAGGATGCACATCAGAGATGGAGGCAGCCCTATGGCCTTTGATGACCTTGGTGAATGTCTCTGGAGGATTGGGAACCGGAGGGCCCCAGCCGACGTACCCATGCCACCCTGTTCTGCCCGCTGCCCTTGAGATGCACCAATGTCATTCTGAAGAACTGGGGACTGCCATCTTCTCCTTGGTGGCAGCAATAATTGTGTGGTGCTCACCAGATTGTGCCCTGTCCATTGATATCGCCTACCGAGGTCTATGTCTCTGCTCTGGTGGAAGGTGGGGGTGATAGCTATGACGCCTCGATGGTGGTCTCCTTGGAGCTCTCCTCTGAGGTAGTCTCTTGGGTGGCATGGGTGGGAACAACCCCAGATGGCCTGGCCTCATCAGATGGAGATCCTGCAAGACAATGGACATGTGGTCAGTGAGAGGGAAGGACCATTATGTCCGACATGAACAACTCACTTGAGACAGGCCATCTGGGTGAAGGGGCAATGGATCCTCACCTTTGCAGTGCAGGGCAACCTCATTGTCGGTGACTGCTCTCTCCTCGGACAACTCCGTGATCTCCAGGGCTCATTCCTCATCGGGGGTGAGGACCCAAGGACTCTGCCTTCCCTGCCCATTTTGGCCCTTCCCCGCTTATTATGGGCTATCTTCTCCTGCGGGGACAAAGAGAGGGTATCGTGAGCCGCATGCTTGATGAGTCAGGGGTTTATAGCAGGTGGCATGTGTGGACACTGCACCTGGACATTAAAAAGTTGTGCTGGGGGTGCCAGTGAGTCCTGAGGAAGAAACACGAAGATTGGATGTGGGGAGAGTGTGAGGTGTCAGCCAGTGATCTGTGGAGGTTTGGGAGGATTGGGAATTTGAGGGTTGGTAACTTACCATTGCATCTCGGTGGAGGTCTTCAGTCTTCTGACATTGGACGGCGGTACTCCTCTTCATGCTGCCTGCACTGATGGGCACTGCCCCTGACTCCCAGAAGGCACTGCTGACCCTGCTGCTGGTCCTCCGACACCCCTCGGGGGAGCAGGATGTCCCGCCTCGCATCCACAGCGTCAAGAAGCTGGGCAGGTTGGCATCCCCAAAATGAGAGGCTCAAAGAGCCAAATGGCTGACTCCAGGCCCAACTTTTATGTTCTTATGACATTTTGTTTTGCCCTCATACAGCCGATCTGCCTCATCCACGTCAATTTCCCAAAATGAAACTCTAATCCTGTACCCTGAGTGTTGGATCAGGCGGGAAAAGCTTTGTAAAACGTGCCAGCTTCCCAGGCGCCTTTTATTGCCTGATTTAATGGCATTCTGTATAAAGTGCCAGCAAGGATCACATAGCCAGCTGGAGGGGCGGGCCTGAATTCTGAGATCGGATTGCCTTTTTTCGAAGGCTGCCCGATCTTAACCCCCCCCCCACACCACCACAGATATCACAACACCGGCCCCCCAGCCATGGAGATTTGGACACCCCAGTGGACAAGGAGAGTCCCCCCCCCAACACAACACGCAGAAGGGAAATGCCCTCCCCCACTAGTGGGGCTCCCCAGGTTGGCACTGCCACTGCATCCTGTGGGAGGCACGGTAATCACGACTAGTATCCGTTTTTGAAAACCAGTAGCGATTCATTCCGGTGTAGTGCAGACTGGAGGGGCCGAATGGCTTCCTCCTGCTCCTAAGTCCTATGTTTTTATGATACGTCGCAAGTTACACAATCGCATGATTAGATTTTGAACAGCACAAGCATATTCCTGGTTACCAGCAGCTGCACGTGGGGGTAATAACCCGAGAGGAGATCTAATGCAATCCAAACCTGTGACATAGCTTTGCTGATTTGCTTTGATGAACACCATTGACCATTATTTAATCTGTCCCCGTACCCACCTAACCCATTTAATCCTGGTCCGTTCAAACGTGTTTTGCAGGTGTTGACACCCACGTGCACAGGATCGTAAACCGGCTAAAGTGGGTCAGAAAGGAGACAAAGAACCCAGAGGAAAGCAGACAGGCGCTGGAAGAATGGATGCCACGGTAACCGGGGTTGGGCAGAGACAGCTAAATGTAGCAGAGAGACGAGAGGGATGGCTTGGGCGTTGCAGACAGAGAATTGTTAAGTAAAGATCTTACAGGGAGTGCAAGAATCAGCCAAAGCCCCTGACTCGCACACAAGGGTAACAGTTGTGTTGGAACCAGAATTATGTGAGCAGTTATCTGAAAAAGGGAATAGTCCAAACATACAAATTCGGAGCAAGATGCAGCCATTCAGCCCCTTGAACCTGCTGTGCTATTCCATAAGACCATGGCTGATCTGATTGTGACCATCATCCACAGGCCCACAACCCTCCAAAGAAAATTCTCCTCATCTCTTTCTCAAATAGAAGATCAATTATTTTGACACTGTGCCCTAGTTCTGGTCTCTCTCTCTCACTCAGGGAAACATCCTCTCAGCATCCACTCTGTCAAGCCTCCTCAGGGTTTTTTGTGCATGTTTCAATACGATCACCGCTCCTTCATAGATTATCATCATCATAGAATTTACAGAGCAGAAGGAGGCCATTCAGCCCATCGAGTCTGCACCGGCTCTTGGAAAGAGCACCCTACCCAAGGTCAACACCGCCACCCTATCCCCATAACCCAGTAACCCCACCCAACACTAAGGGCAATTTTGGACACTAGGCAATTTATCATGGCCAATCCACCTAACCCGCACATCTTTGGACTGTGGGAGGAAACCGGAGCACCCGGAGGAAACCCACGCACACACGGGGAGGATGTGCAGACTCCGCACAGACAGTGACCCAAGCCAGAATCGAACCTGGGACCCTGGAGCTGTGAAGCAATTGTGCTATCCACAAGGCTACCGTGCTGCACCTTCTTCTAAACTCCAATGGATACAGGCCCAACGTTTCCGTGTAACATAATAGGGGCTGGTTTAGCACACTGGGCTAAATCGCTGGCTTTTAAAGCAGACCAAGGCAGGCCAGTAGCATGGTTCAATTCCCGTACCAGCCTCCCCGAACAGGCGCCGGAATGTGGCGACTAGGGGCTTTTCACAGTAACTTCCTTTGAAGCCTACTTGTGACAATAAACGATTTTCATTTTCATCAGTTGAATGAAGCTTCTCTGAACTGCTTCTAATGCTTTGTCCTTTATTAAATAAGGAGACCAAAACAGTACACCAAATGTGATTTCACCTATGCCCTTACAACTGTTGCCAAACAGCCCTATTTTTATATTCCGTTCCCATTGTAAGAAACAACAACATTCCATTTGTCTTCCTGATCATTTGCTGTACCTGCATACTACCATTTTGTAATTCCTGAACCAGGACACCCAGATCCCTCTGCACCTCCGGGTTCTGCAATCTCTCTCCATTTAGATTTTCCTGTTCTTCCTGCCAAAATTGACAGGTTCACATTTTCCCACTTTATTTTCCATCTGCCAAATCTCTGTGCACTCACTTAACCTGTATCCCTTTGCGGCTCCTTAGAGCCTCTTCACAAACGTACTTTTCTACCTACATTTGTGTCATTAGAAAATTTGACAACTACACAAGTCATTGTCATCAGTTGTAAATAGTTGCGGCCCCAGCACAATCCCTGTGGCACTCTGCTTGTTGCGTCTTGTCAACCCAGAAATGACTCATTTATGCCTACTCTGTTTTCGATTAGCGAACCATAATAGTGTTTGTTTCGGGGCAGGAGAGGGTGGGGAATCACTGGAGTTCAGAAGACAGAGCGGTGACTAAATTGAAACATATAAAATTCTTAAAGAGCTTGATTGGGTAGATGCGGAGAAAATATTTCCTCTCACTGGGAAACTGAGAATACAGGGTCACTGTCTCAGAATAAGGGGTCGGCTGTTTTGGACTGAGATTGAGGAGAGATCTCTTCACTCAAAGGGTTATGAATCTCCGGGATTCTCCACATCAGAGAGCTGTGTACACCCCGTCCTTTGGTAGATACCCCGTCAAGGTAGAGGTCAATGGTTTTGCCTACTAAGGGATATGAAGGTAATGCAGGAAGGTGGTGTTGAGGTGGAAGATCAGTTTGATCTTATTGAATCACAGAACAGGCTGGAGGGGCCTTGCAGCCTTCTCTAGCTCCTATTTCTTATGTTCTTATGAACCATAGGAAATGGGGAGGGAACAAAGAACAAAGAAATGTACAGCACAGGAACAGGCCCTTCGGCCCTCCAAGCCCGTGCCGACCATGCTGCCCGACTAAACTACAATCTTCTACACTTCCTGGGTCCGTATCCTTCTATTCCCATCCTATTCATATATTTGTCAAGATGCCCCTTAAATGTCCCTATCGTCCCTGCTTCCACTACCTCCTCCGGTAGCGGGTTCCAGGCACCCACTACCCTCTGCGTAAAAAAACTTGCCTCGTACATCTACTCTAAACCTTGCCCCTCTCACCTTAAACCTATGCCCCCTAGTAATTGACCCCTCTACCCTGGGGAAAAGCCTCTGACTATCCACTCTGTCTATGCCCCTCATAATTTTGTATACCTCTATCAGGTCTCCCCTCAACCTCCTTCGTTCCAGTGAGAACAAACCGAGTTTATTCAACCGCTCCTCATAGCTAATGCCCTCCATACCAGGCAACATTCTGGTAAATCTCTTCTGCACCCTCTCTAAAGCCTCCACATCCTTCTGGTAGTGTGGCGACCAGAATTGAACACTATACTCCAAGTGTGGCCTAACTAAGGTTCTATTCAGCTGCAACATGACTTGCCAATTCTTATACTCAATGCTCCGGCCAATGAAGGCAAGCATGCCGTATGCCTTCTTGACTACCTTCTCCACCTGTGTTGCCCCTTTCAGTGACCTGTGTACCTGTACTCCTAGATCTCTTTGACTTTCAATACTCTTGAGGGTTCTACCATTCACTGTATATTCCCTACCTGCATTAGACCTTCCAAAATGCATTACCTCACATTTGTCCGGATTAAACTCCATCTGCCATCTCTCTGCCCAAGTCTCCAAACAATCTAAATCCTGCTGTATCCTCCGACAGTCCTCATCGCTATCCGCAATTCCACCAACCTTTGTGTCGTCTGCAAACTTACTAATCAGACCAGTTACATTTTCCTCCAAATCATTTATATATACTACAAAGAGCAAAGGTCCCAGCACTGATCCCAGTGGAACACCACTGGTCACAGCCCTCCAATTAGAAAAGCATCCCTCCATTGCTACTCTCTGCCTTCTATGGCCTAGCCAGTTCTGTATCCACCTTGCCAGCTCACCCCTGATCCCGTGTGACTTCACCTTTTGTACTAGTCGTAAATCCTGGAGTAGTTTGCCAACCCCACCTTGAGTTGCCACCTAGAATGTTCTGAAGTAACAAACTGTTTACAAGTATAGAAATAGAGGTACCTTAAACAATCAGCCCAGCAAGATTAGAGATGTGACTTTGGATCGTTCTGTTTTGTTTATTCTCAGAATATGGGCGTCACTGTCATTATCCCTAGTTGGCCTTGAGAAGATGGTGGTGCATTCCATGTAGTCAGGGTTATAATATAGTAACCAAGGCAGCAGTTAGCACTCGGCAAGCTCCCACAAAGGGGTGCGAGATAAATGCCAAATTGAACCGATGTTAAGATGTTGGTTGAGGGATAGGTGTTGGCTAGAATGCCAGGCTAGAATTCCCCCAATACTCCTCATGTGACCTTTTACATCTATCATCGAGGACAGGCTGGGCCTTGGTCTAATGTCTGATCCAAAAGAGGGCACCTCTGACAATGCTGCACTACCTCAGTACTGCAGTGAGTGAATCAGCCTGGATTACAGGCCAAAGGCTTAAGAGTGGGTCTCAAACCCATGACCTCTGACTTGGGGAACTATTCCGCAGAGTGCAGATATTTCTACTGGTTGCTTAAGTTAAGCCTTCCCCCTCCTCACCCACAGTAGGTGGGAGTATGTGACGTACTCGCTGATTATCTCAAATTAAAATCCCTCCTCTTTCTAAAGACATTTAACTAATAGAATCTAGTGGCATCCTCCCACGAGCTCCTGATCCATATGTGACCTCTTTCCTCGCCCCCAACCACCCCATACCAAACGATCTATCAGCAGGAAATCTCTGACTCCGAGTCACCAGTCTCCAGTTCACCTTGTGCTTTGAGTGAATGCAGCAATGTTTTGGGGATCAGACTGTGAAAATCTCAGACGGTGCAATGTTTTTAAACTTTCCCCCATTTCCTTTCAGCGAGCTCTGGAGCCGGACGAACTGGCTGCTGGTGGGGTTTGGTCAGCAGACGTGCCTGCCAGTGAACCCTCGCTGTGCTGGATGTCTCAACAGAGATATCTGTCCCTCAGCCAAGAACAATCTTCGGAAAACAAATCCCGGGCTTCCTCCCAGCTCCCTGCATCAGCCTTGCCAACAACAACAATAATTAAATCCTTGTGTTTGGATGTTAGATAGTGGTATAAATTATTCAAACGATGGGGCGATGTTTGTCCTGAAGTTAACTAAAACAAAACTGTATCTGATGTTGTTGATGGATTCCAGTTGCAGCATTGAACACAATTTACTAATGACATTCCCAGTGGGAGCAGCGTGCCGGTCCTAAAGATGCATCTTTAGTGGGACTGCAGCCTGGTGGCCCCTACTGACAGAGGCAGGCAAGTCTCACATACTAATCTGCAGTTTAACAAGCATTCAGATTCCTCACTGCTAAACCAACTGGTTGAAATTCCACTGAAGGCTCCTTCTAGCTCAACAGTTAAGGTGTCTGTTAAATTCTATGCTTCATTGGTTAATGTAGCGTGGCTGGCAATTTTACCGGAGCATGCTAACCAATGCTTTGAATATAGAATGCAAATGATCACTTGGCACCCGTTAATTAGCCTGTAGTTTGCAGTTCACATTTGTTTAAGTAAACGGAAGTGTGACCGTACCCTTGGTTGAAACGCCTACCTATGGCCAGTGTTTTTTTTTAAGAAAGATGTTCCTTGTATTTCCTTCATCCCCTCTCCTCCATTACAAGTTGTTCCTCTATTGTAGGGTCCTCCTTGGCGTTGTTGCCCAGCTGAGAAGGACACGGCAGCTCCCTGTACCCAGCCCTTGGTAGGTGAATTCCCTAAACAAAAAAAGATACCGGTGACATGTACTGACAGTGAAAGGTTGGTGCATCGATTAACGCTCCACCAGTTGCAACTGAGGGAGAAAAATTCAGTCTGCCATCCCTGAGATTCTGTGTACCCCTGTGCCCCCCCCCCCCCCCCCCAGCAGCCCCCTCTCATTACTTTCCTAGATGTGAACTGCCCCAATTCACCGAGACCAGTACAATAGGAAATTCATCCTCCCATCGCGCCCACTCCAGTTAACCTATTTCTGAGTTAAGACTGCTGTAGAATTTCTCACATTGCTGAAGCTAAGGAAAATTTCTGTCTGAAAACTGCTAGGACAGTTTTACTTGTATTAAATGCCTTCGTGCGAGTGGAAGGGTGGATAAATATTTCACATGACAGATACCAAAGCAAAATACTGTAGATGCCGGAAAGCTGAAATAGAAACCTGGAAACATCAGTGGAGAGAGCAACAGAATAAATGCTTCAAGTTGTCAGTGCAGACTCGATGGGCCGAATGGCCCCCTTCTGCACTGTAAATTCTGCGATTTGATGAAATTTGACCTTTCTCCACAAACGCTGTCTGACCTGTTGAGCATCTCCTGGTATGTGTGGTGAGAGCTGCTTCACTCTGCGCAGTACTGACTTTATAATGTGCTCCCTCCATGGTGCACCCTTTCAGCGCTGGCCGAACCAGGCACTCACTTCGCTCTTTCGTTCAAACCCTGATCTCACCACTCGCCTCACTGATTCAAGTAAAGAAACATCAGAGACTTAGAGCAGACAAGCTCAGTGAGTCAAATGGGCAGAAGTGGGCAAGATAAAAGCACAGGGTTATCAAATCAGTCGGGGAGCTAACAAGCCAATATACTCTAATTGCTTTGTCACAATTATCAGCATTTAATGATCCACCTGCCTATCCTGCTCCGAAGAAAAAAAACAAGCTGGAAATTACTATTCATGATCAGCCAATGTCCGTATATCATTCCTCGTTTGCTATTTTAACAGCAAAGACAGTCCATTTGTTCACCAAAATGAGACAGGAATATCTTGACACTAAACATTATTTCACTACTATCGCCAGCCCGGATTTCTAGGCTATGATTTAGTAACTGGTTGGACTGTCTACGTTATGCTGTCACTAGTCATATTCAATTTAGTGAATGTTTGTTAAACCTGCTCCAATAGCATAACCCCATTTTAAACGCATATACACCAGGAAGCCCAACACAACAGGTGCAAGGTACCTGTAGGAGAGAGGCAATTACTTCAATATGATGGAGTGCAGCTATGGTTAGTCCTGACTCTGGCCAGATGTCGTGCCTGTGAATTGGATGCATCCCACTATTTCAGCATTGCACAAATGTGAAAAGGAGATCGCTGTAGTTCTGTATTTCTATTTGCAAGTCATTACCTTCTATATATTTTGTAGTTTACCTTGCATATTAAGCAAAGGTGGAGACAGCTGCAGAGTACTGCAGTTATTGAGAGGATTCAAGTAACCAAGTCTTTCCTCATTGTTAATTTAGCAATCTTCTGTTGGCCGAAGCAGCGGCAGTTATATAACAAATTGGAAGTATTGTGGAAAAGTGAATGTTTAAACTTATAGGAGTCATCAGAAATCAATCTAACGGGTTGACAGTACAAGTAGCTGTGAATATTCTGCATACAAAGTGTGTGGTGTGGTTAGTGTCCTGACGCCTACCAGAGTTGCCAAGGGTGAATATGCAAGACGAGTCAGCCCATTACACACACTCCTTCCAAAGTACACTCAGGTAAATAAGAAGCAGCTGCTGTTGTTAATGTCCAGGCCTATACAAATCCAAAACGTTGAGATGTGGGATGTGCCACAATTGTTCACTGCCTTATCTCTCAGCTGAGGTCTGGGGTGGCTGTGCACGGGATGATGCTGGTGGCGGGGTTGTTGTATTGTTACTAAGTCAACTAAAGAAGATACAACGATGTCAAGCTACAAACAAGAAATCCATTTTGTACAAGGAAATAAAATATTAAAAATGAAGATGAATGGACATTATTTTTCCAAAATTTCAAAACCAGATTTATTGACTTAACTTTCTATGAATGGGTTCAGCCAACACTTGGCGCATTGCCAATTATAAAGTAATCTTGAGTTAACTTAACATTTTTGATGTTTCCAGCCATAACGTGGCCTGGCTGCAACCAATATATATCGCTGAAGCGAATAGTTCTTTATTCTGATTTTTCACTAATAAAAAAGTGTAGCTTGCATTCTCGTTACTGAAAAGCTAATGTGAATGGCCAAAAGCTGGCCGAACATCTTAAAAGAGGAACAAAGCTATATAAATTAAATAGTTTACTTCGGTGGCTCCAGGCTTGAGATCTGATTGGTAAAAGAAAGAGAAACCAAAACCTCCATAGTTTGGAGGAAATAATAAATTAGAATAGGGCAACAAGCTTTGCATAGAATTTACCGGCCATTCAGCCCAACTGGTCTGTGCTGATCTTTGTTTCTTACAAACCTCTTTCCACCCAGTTTATCTCACTAGCAGCAGATCCTTCTACTCCTTCATCTCATGTACTTATGTAGCATCCCCTCAAAAGGTGTCGCTCCGCTTCGTCCCAACAACTATGTGGCAACATCAAGAGAATACGCTCACATTCTATCCACTCGACAATTGAAGACGTTTCTCTTAAATTCTTATTGGTTAATTAGTGAGCATCTTGTACTTATGGTCCCTCGTTTTTGTTTTCTATTTAAAAATGGAAACATCTTGCCATCCACTAATAGCACAGTGATTAGCAGTTGCTCCAGGATTCCAGGTTCGATTCCTGGCTTGGGTCACTGTCTGTGCGGAGTCTGCACGTATTCCCAGTGTCTGCGTGGGTTTCCTCCGGGTGCTCCGGTTTCCTCCCACAAGTCCTGAAAGACGTGTTTGTTAGGTGAATTGGACATTACCGGAGTGTGGCGACTAGGGGCTTTTCACAGGAACTTTGGGCAGCACGGTAGCATTGTGGATAGCACAATTGCTTCACAGCTCCAGGGTCCCAGGTTCAATTCCGGCTTGGGTCACTGTCTGTGCGGAGTCTGCACATCCTCCCGTGTGTGCGTGGGTTTCCTCCGGGTGCTCCGGTTTCCTCCCACAGTCCAAAGATGTGCAGGTTAGGTGGATTGGCCGTGATAAATTGCCCTTAGTGTCCAAAATTGCCCTTTAGTGTTGGGTGGGGTTACTGGGTTATGGGGATAGGGTGGAGGTGTTGACCTTGGGTAGGGTGCTCTTTCCAAGAGCTGATGCAGACTCGATGGGTCGAATGGCCTCCTGCACTGTAAATTCTATGATCTATGATGATTCATTGCAGTGTTAATGTAAACCTATTTGTGACAATAATGAAGGTTATTATTAATCAAAAGGTCTTAATACTTTTAACTGCCTGTTAGCCCTTTGCCCAGTATTCGCTCTGGAGAGGAGAACACAACATGGTAGCCTCTCCTAACACAAGTAAACTTTGATTTATCTGGCACTCTCCCCACCGGAATTCTCTACTAACCGGAATTTCTGATGTTCCCCGAATACGAATCATCACTTTATGAAACTGGAAGCAATTACATAGTTGTCCAGAATCCCTACCTGTATACTGTATTTTTTATACTTCAATTTATGTTTTAATATATTGTTGAATATAAGAATACTGCTCGTTACTTCCCAAATACTCGCATATAAATTCATGCTGCAAGTTTGCTCTGCATAACGGACGGCCCAGGGACACAGTGGTTAGCACTGCCAGAGACCCGGGTTCGATTCCGGCCTTGGATGGGTGACTGTGTGGAGTTTACACCTTCTCCCAGTGTCGTCTGCGTGGGTTTCCTCCGGGTGCTCTGGTTTCCTTCCACAGTCCAAAGATGTGCAACATAGGTGGATTGGCCATTCTAATTTGCCCCTTAGGTATCCAAAGGTTAAGTGGAGTTATGAAATGAAATAAAAATCGCTTATTGTCACAAGTAGGCTTCAAATGAAGTTACTGTGAAAAGCCCCTAGTCGCCACATTCCGGCACCTGTTCGGGGAGGCTGTTACGGGGTTAAAGGGATAGGATGGGAGAGTGGTCCAAGATAGGATAGTCTTTCAGAGGGTCGGGTCGGTGCGGACTCAATGGTTTCCTCCTGCACTGTAGTGATTCTATGCATTCCATTGGTCAATGGAGCACTCCATTAACCAGCATATTTTCAATGAGCTGACACCACCCATTCCCTATGTGCGCCAAATAATAAAGATTTTACTGTAGATATAGTCCCCTCCCTCCCTGTTCTGGCACCATACCTGTGAATTGAACATTGCACAGAAGACCCAATGTGATGAGAAAGAAGATCCCCAAGTTAGAACATTTGGAGTTTTAATGAAAGAGAGCTTAAAGCCACAAAGACCCCATTCGTATCACTGCAAAACATTTTTAACCAATCCTTATCATAATGAGGAACATATCCCAGCACATGTAAAAGATATCAATACCTTAAAAAAAAACTTTACCCACTCGGACAGCGCGGTAGCACAGTGGATAGCACTGTAGCTTCACAGCGCCAGAGTCCCAGGTTCGATTCCCATCTTGGGTGACTGTCTGTGCAGAGTCTGCACGCTCTCACCGTGTCTGCGTGGGTTTTCTCTGGGTGCTCTGGTTTCCTCCCACAAGTCCCGAAAGACGTGCTGTCAGGTGAATTGGACATTCTGAAATCTCCCTGTGTACCTGAACAGGTGCCAGAATGTGGCGACTAGGGGCTTTTCACAGTAACTACATTGCAGTGTTAATGTAAGCCTACCTGTGACAATAAAGATTATTATTATTAAGATTGAACATATCCTTTTTCAAATTCGATTATTTAAACGCTTTTTATTCATTGAAGGGATGTGGGCTTTGCTGGCTAGGCCAGCGTTTATTACTTGCATCTTCTATTGGGAGATAGCCGAAACACAAAATGCAAAGCACTGGGAAACGGGCCAGTAATCTCTACACCGGACACACACTGATTTCTTGCAACTGCTGTTCTAACACTGACATGCTGGAAGGCTCATTGGAGGGAATGTAAACACAGTTGATGAGAATTCCTGTAATCGGAACGGATTCTGCAAATTGGTCATGTTTACTCATCTGCCATAACCCGAGGTCAGTCAGAGCTGACAGGAAAAGTGAGATCCCATTGTTGAGAATCACAAAAAAAAATTTTTTTTAATCGCATATTTTAATCTTCCTGTTTCGATTTACATTTCCAACTTGAAAAATAAACTGTTCTGTCCAACATTGCGTTCAAACATAACGGTTACATGTTGCATCAATTTTTTAAAAAAATCTTGCCCTCTATTTTTAATCTTGCAGTTCCATTTTGTTTCACTTTTTAAAATGAACTTGATAATCACAATAGAGAATATGATTTCAAGTGCTTTTACACACAAATTCAAAGTACCTGGGTTGAGGGGAAAAAACAGCATTTTAAAGGAGGGGAGCATCATAGCAAACAATTGCAAAGAATTGGGAATTATACTCCATGTGCTCCAAACTTAAAAAGTCTCTGGCTGCCAACCAGCCACAGACTGGCAGATCCCCAACATTCCTGAATCACGACAGGAGAAAGCCTTTGGCAGTACCAGCTGGTTGGTAACAAGTGAGATAGTCGGTCTGTGTGCCAATAAAAATCAGAGCTGTATACATCCCAGGGTGCTGGTTGGTAACAAGTGAGATAATCGGCCTGTGTGCCAATAAAAATCAGAGCTGTATACATCCCAGGGTGCTGGTTGGTAACAAGTGAGATAGTCTGTCTGTGTGCCAATAAAAATCAGAGCTGTATACATCCCAGGGTGCTTCGACATGGTTGGAAGATTTCCCCCACCCCTCCAAATATAAACAGCCGCTTATTGGAGTATTTCCACTGAGCTGGATTTCCAGGGATTCTGTTAACACGGTCACAGAATAACTAATAATGCACAATCTGCAAATTATGAAGGAGCGCTATGCACTGCATCGTTCGTTCAAAGAGTTGGCAGCACACGCGATGGGCCAAATGACGGGAATTGGCAACCCTCCACGATTGTCCTGGAGACTCCAGGAATTGAAGATCAAGCTCGAGGACACTGATGTGTGCAATCCCGGAGAGAAATCCACAGGACATTAAAAGTTTTTTTTTCATTTTCTCTGGACATAAGAACGTTGATAATGGGAGGAGGTGGCCGTTAGGCTGACAGGCCGGCATTATCTAATTGGGTAATGGGTCTTTTTGCTTTCCAACTGGCAGAGGAAGGTAGTGGGCCATGATGAGTGTGTTGGCCAACCAACGCTGGAGCGTGGGGACAACCTGCGATGAACCCTCCAGGAGCAAATTTAATCCGAGTTGGCAATACTATCGAATGGCCTCTGTGCAGATTCTATCGTGAGAAATATTTCACCTACATGTGAGCCTACTGCCCAGAGAGAGAAAAATCATTCGCAATTCTATAGCATCTCATCGCACTCAGAAACATTTTTCTTGGAAAATTGGACAATGCTAAGAAACAAGCAGGTGCAAGCTCTGTCTGTTGATTAGAACCTTAAACGCTCAGACAGGACAGAAACTACCAAACGATTTATATACTAATGAGCCATCTCCGGGGAGAAAAAGGAAACATTTAGATACACAATGTTAGGACAGACTCCCCGGCGCCAGAAGAAGCTAAGACAAAGCAGACTGACAGTCACCAGGACACGGCCAGCGATCAGGGAACCACCCCTCTATTGGAGGAAAATCGATACAGATGATTGGGAAAGACCCAATTAGTTGAGGCCAAATTCAAGGCCCGCCCAAAAGAGCGCGAAGCCCTTTGCAGTATAAGAGATATCACCCAAGGGAGAATCTTCCTCCTTTGGCTTTGGCTCTCAGTGAAGAGAGAGACCTGACTAGCAGCTGCATCAGACCAAGTAAGTTCCAAGTTAACGCACGCTACGAGATAGATGCTCCTAGTTGCTAACCTGTAAACAGCTCAACCCAGCAGCCTCAGAATCGAGCAACGGTCATTGTTCCTCTGACTGAGTGAGTGCCCGAAGTTAAGTATAGGCTTTGGTAATAGTGGTAGTTTAGTTTGTAGAGTTTATGCATGAGTAGATTTGACTGTGTGTAAATAAATGAGCATTGCTTTTGAACTTACTAACTGGTGTATCGAGTCATTGATCAGTATTCGGTTCTGAACCTTGTGGCAGTGTCGAAAGATACCTGGCGACTCTTGAGCAAACTTGATTAAATAGAGCCAAATTAAGAACCAACCAAAAGTTAGCAACATTTACTGGAAACTCTGGTGGGACTCGATTTAGAAGTGGCCTAACCACTCCGAGAGGACCCAAAATTTGAGTTGAGAATCCAATTGGGAACAGAAAAACCACAAGCGTCAAAACAGTACTGATCAAGCCTCTGCGAATCAGAAGTGTGTTAATGCATGCGTACTAACAGGGATATAAGGTAAACTTGAGAGATTTTGTTGTGAAAAATTGTCGGGAGTTTTGTAGGCCGGAAATTAGCGTAAGCCGTACCCTTGTTTACATCACTGCTTTATCATCCCCTGTTCCAAATTCAGTAGAGGTCCTAGTAGAAAGAATGGCAATAAAGGCAATGGAACGCCTTATGAACCCCCAGGAAGTCGAGGTCGCAGCGACCAGCAGTGGAGTAGGACAGTGACCCGTTTGAGAAGGAGAGATCAGGAAATATATCAAAGGGAAAGGATGGCCCCTTTGGAGTGAATTCTCTGATAATGATGAAACAGAACCCAGGAGTATAGGACATACTTGGTGGGAGAACCTGTCAGAGATGCACAAGAAGAGCTTAGGGAAAACTCGCAAGCCGATGGCAATAGTGTCCTGTTTGGCACAATTGTGAGGCACAGAGGAGGTCGTTAGGACGCTCCGTAGAGAGATAGAGGAGAGAGACAGAAGTAGTGAGGTAGACGTGAGTGAGGTACAGAAAGAGAATCGAGATCTGAAAGAGCAGTTAGCAGCAAGGGACAGAGAGGTGGATGATGCCAAGTGGGCACATCAGTCTTGGCTCATGCATTTGAACAGCTTTCAGACACAATATGATAAAGCCCACCAGGACACGCAACATGCGGTCTTGGTAAGACAAGAAGCAGAACAGCAAGTGGAGAAATTGCAGAAACAATGCAATGATTTAAAAGCAGCCCTTCGAGCACTCCATACTTCCACAACGGAATAAAGGCAGAGCTCAGTAGACCACGCAAAGTGCCGAAAGCAAATTGCAGAATTGCAATCTCTGCTGTCCGTGCAAAATGGATTTCAGAGTACATTCGGACCCCAATTAGATCAAGAAAACGGCCCCAATTGGCAGTATTTGAATGAGACTGCCCATAGATACGTACATGGGACATGTACGCAGGAAAAACCCCAGAAAAGGAAAGCGCCCCAACCGAACAGGCAGAACAGAGGAGGTCGTTAGGATGCTCCGTAGAGAGATAGAGGAGAGAGACAGAAGTAGTGAGGTAGACGTGAGTGAGGTACAGAAAGAGAATCGAGATCTGAAAGAGCAGTTAGCAGCAAGGGACAGAGAGGTGGATGATGCCAAGTGGGCACATCAGTCTTGCCTCGCGCATTTGAACAGCTTTCGGACACAATATGATAAAGCCCACCATGAATCCTGTGACCACACACCGCAGGGCCGCAGGAGAAGGAGAAGCAGATTTCCTCTACACAACCCCATCAACCGTGACCCAATTACGGGATGCGTGTGGAAAAATTACACCGTTCCTTCCCACTTCAGACCCCCACCAATTTTTCGCGAAAGTCAAACAACAGGCAACCCTGTACGGCCTGGAAAAAAAAGAGCAAGTGAAGCTCACAGTTTTAAGCCTCGGCCCTTCAGTCGTAGCAGCCCTTCCTGACCTACAGAATGTAGGAGGAGGCACACTCCAAGAGATGCACACAGCGATCCTAGATGCGATCGGCTTTAACAGAGGAGACCCCGTAGAAGGCCTAAATAAGTGTGAGCAAAAGAAGACAGAGCACCCCACAGCGTTTGCTGGACGTTTGTGGATTCACTTTACCGCAGTTTTTGGAGAGTTAGCCCGCGCCCATTTGTCCCCAGATAATATGGCCAAATGGACCCGAATTCTAGTCTTCCACGCCACAGAAGCAGGACGAAAAGCTTGCGCAAATTATGACCCCTCAGATGAGGCCCACAATGAAAAATGGGTTTTGAAGAGATTGTCCTGCGCTTGGGAGCAATCAATTGCAGGCAAAACCGCATTTATATCACCCGATGAAGAGCATAAGAACATAAGAACTAGGAGCAGGAGTAGGCCATCTGGCCCTTCGAGCCTCCTCCACTATTCAATGAGATCATGGCTGATCTTTTGTGTACTCAGCTCCACTTTCCGACCCGAACACCATAACCCTTAATCCCTTTATTCATCAAAAAACTATCTATCTTTATCTTAAAAACATTTAATGAAGGCGCCTCTACTGCTTCACTGGGCAAGGAATTCCATAGAATCACAGCCCTTCGGGTGAAGAAGTTCCTCCTAAACTCAGTCCTAAATCTACTTCCCCTTATTTTGAGGCTATGCCCCCTAGTTCTGCTTTCACCCGCCAGTGGAAACAACCTGCCCGCATCTATCCTATCTATTCCCTTCATAATCTTATATGTTTCTATAAGATCCCCCCTCATCCTTCTAAATTCTAACGAGTACAGTCCCAGTCTACTCAACCTCTCCTCGTAATCCAACCCCTTCAGCTCTGGGATTAACCTAGTGAATCTCCTCTGCACACCCTCCAGTGCCAGTACGTCCTTTCTCAAGTAAGGAGACCAAAACTGAACACCAGGTGTGGCCTCACTAACGCCTTATACAATTGCAGCAGAACCTCCCTAGTCTTAAACTCCATCCCTCTAGCAATGAAGGACAAAATTCCATTTGCCTTCTTAATCACTTGTTGCACCTGTAAACCAACTTTTTGCGACTTATGCACTAGCACACCCAGGTCTCTCTGCACAGCAGCATGTTTTAATATTTTAGCATTTAAATAATAATCCCTTTTGCTGTTTTTCCTACCAAAATGGATAACCTCACATTTGTCAACATTGTATTCCATCTGCCAGACCCTAGCCCATTCACTTAGCCTATCCAAATCCCTCTGCAGACTTCCAGTATCCTCTGCACTTTTTGCTTTACCACTTATCTTAGTGTCGTCTGCAAACTTGGACACATTGCCCTTGGTCCCCAAACCCAAATCACCTACGTAAATTGTGAACAGTTGTGGGCCCAACACTGATCCCTGAGGGACACCACTAGCTACTGATTGCCAACCAGAGAAACACCCATTAATCCCCACTCTTTGCTTTCTATTAATTAACCAATCCTCTATTCATGCTACTACTTTCCCCTTAATGCCATGCATCTTTATCTTATGCAACAACCTTTTGTGTGGCACCTTGTCAAAGGCTTTCTGGAAAACCAGATATACCACATCCATTGGCTCCCCGTTATCTACCGCACTGTTAATGTCCTCAAAGAATTCCACTAAATTAGTTAGGCACGACCTGCCCTTTATGAACCCATGCTGCGCCTGCCCAATGGGACAATTTCCATCCAGATGCCTCGCTATTTCTTCCTTGATGATAGATTCCAGCATCTTCCCTACTACCGAAGTTAAGCTCACTGGCCTATAATTACCCGCTTTCTGCCTACCTCCTTTTTTAAGCAGTGGCGTCATGTTTGCTAATTTCCAATCTGCCGGGACCACCCCAGAGTCCAGTGAATTTTGGTAAATTATCACAAGTGCATTTGCAATTTCCCTAGCCATCTCTTTTAGCACTCTGGGATGCATTCCATCAGGTCCAGGAGACTTGTCTACCTTTAGCCCCATTAGCTTGCCCATCACTACCTCCTTGGTGATAACGATCCTCTCAAGGTCGTCACCTGTCATAGCCTCATTTCCATCAGTCACTGGCATGTTATTTGTGTCTTCCACTGTGAAGACCGACCCAAAAAACCTGTTCAGTTCCTCAGCCATTTCCTCATCTCCCATTATTAAATCTCTCTTCTCATCCTCTAAAGGACCAATATTTACCTTAGCCACTCTTTTTTGTTTTATGTATTTGTAGAAACTTTTACTATCTGTTTTTATATTCTGAGCAAGTTTACTCTCATAATCTATCTTACTCTTCTTTATAGCTTTTTTAGTAGCTTTCTGTTGCCCCCTAAAGATTTCCCAGTCCTCTAGTCTCCCACTGATCTTTGCTACTTTGTATGTTTTTTCCTTCAATTTGATACTCTCCCTTATTTCCACAGTCGATTTTCCCTCTTTTTACCATCCTTCTTTTTTGTTGGTATAAACCTTTGCTGAGCACTGTGAAAAATCACTTGGAAGGTTCTCCACTGTTCCTCAACTGTTTCACTATAAAGTCTTTGCTCCCAGTCTACCTTAGCTAGTTCTTCTCTCATCCCATTGTAATCTCCTTTGTTTAAGCACAAAACACTAGTGCTTGATTTTACCTTCTCACCCTCCATCTGTATTTTAAATTCCACCATATTGTGATCGCTCCTTCCGCGAGGATCCCTAACTATGAGATCCTGAATCACTCCTGTCTCATTACACAGGACCAGATCTAGGATCGCTTGTTCCCTCGTAGGTTCCATTACATACTGTTCTAGGAAACTATCGCGGATACATTCTATAAACTCCTCAAGGCTGCCTTGACCGACCTGGTTAAACCAATCGACATGTAGATTAATATCCCCCATGATAACTGCTGTACCATTTCTACATGCATCCGTTATTTCTTTGTTTATTGCCTGCCCCACCATAATGTTACTATTTGGTGGCCTATAGATTACTCCTATCAGTGACTTTTTCGCCTTACTATTCCTGATTTCCACCCAAATGGATTCAACCTTATCCTCCATAGCACCGATGTCATCCCTTACTGTTGCCCGGATGTCATCCTTAAATAACAGAGCTACACCACCACCCTTACCATCCACTCTGTCCTTCCGAAAAGTTTGATACCCTCGGATATTTAACTCCCAGTCGTGACCATCCTTTAACCATGTTTCAGTAATGGCCACTAAATCATAGTCATTCACGATGATTTGCGCCATCAACTCATTTACCTTATTCCGAATACTACGAGCATCAGGTAAAGTACACTTATGTTGGCTTTTTTACCTCTGTTCTGAATCTTAATACCTCGATCAGTAACCTCTCCTAAGTTATATTTCTTCTTAACCTTTCTCCTAATTTTCCTTGTCGTTGAACCCATATCTTCATGTAACAACCTGCCGCGTCGCTTACCATTAATGTTTTCACTTCCCGTTTTATTTCTTTTAGTATTCCTGGTTCTATTCACTGAGCTCCCCTCAGTCACTGTACCTTGTACTGTCGCCCTTTTTGATTTTTGACTATGGTTTCTCTGCCTTACTGCCTTTTATGTCTGTCCCTGTTTTACTACCTTCCAACTTCCTGCATCGGTTCCCATCCCCCTGCCACATTAGTTTAAACTCACCCCAACAGCTCTAGCAAACACCCCCCTAGGACATCGGTTCCAGTCCTGCCCAGGTGCAGACCGTCCGGTTTGTACTGGTCCCACCTCCCCCAGAACCGGTTCCAATGTCCAATGAATTTGAATCCCTCCCTCTTGCACCATCTCTCGAGCCACGCATTCATCCTCTCTATCCTGACATTCCTACTCTGACTAACTCGTGGCACTGGTAGCAATCCTGAGATTACTACCTTTGAGGTCCTACGTTTTAGTTTAACTCCTAGCTCCCTAAATTCAGCTTGTAGGACCTTGTCCCGTTTTTTACCTATATCGTTTGTGCCTATGTGCACCACGACAGCTGGCTGTTCACCCTCCCCCCCCCCCAGAATGTCCTGCAACCGCTCCAAGACATCTTTGACCCTTGCACCAGGGAGGCAACATACCATCCTGGAGTCTCGATTGCGTCCGCAGAACCGCCTGTCTATTCCCTTTACAATTGAGTCCCCTATCACTATAGCCCTGCCATTCTTCTTCCTGCCCAGCTGCGCAGCAGAGCCAGCCATGGTGCCATGAACCTGGCTGCTGCTGCCTTCCCCTGGTGAACCAACTCTCTCAACAATATCCAAAGCGGTATATCTGTTTTGCAGGGAGATGACCGCAGAGGACACCTGCACTGCCTTCCTACTCTTGCTCTGTCTTTTGGTCACCCATTTTCTATCTCCCTCAGTACCTTTCACCTGCGGTGTGACCAACTCGCTAAACGTGCTATCCACGACATCCTCAGCATCGCGGATGCTCCAAAGTGAGTCCATCCGCAGCTCCAGAGCCGTTAAGCGGTCTAACAGGAGCTGCAACTGGACACACTTCTTGCACGTGAAGGGGCCAGGGACAGTGGACTTGTCCCTGAGCTCCCACATCACACACGAGGAGCATGACACGGGTCTGAGATCTCCTGCCATGTCTTAAACCTTCGGTTAACTTCAACAACTACAATTTCAACAAAAAAAAAACAAAGAAAAAATAAATAAATATACCAATGAAAAGAAACAGAAAAATAGAAACACTACTTACCAGTCACTTGCCAGGGATAAAAAGCACTTCCTCCCCACCCAGCATCGAATTCCCACCTAGATTCAAATTCCCAAACTCACTCTTAGCTGTGTCTCACTCCTGGCTCTGTCTTCTCTGGCTCACTGAGCAAACTCACTGGGCGTGAGTTTACAAGTTGCTCTTTTTAAACTGTCCTGAATTGACTCCCCTCCCCCACCTGCTTTTAGATCAAGGTAGATTTAAGTGACTGACACTTAACTGCCAACCAGTTATGTGAGTGGGTGGGGCAGCCCTTGTTAACCCACACTGCACAATACTAGCTTAATTTAAATTAATTTAAATTCCTGAAATGTAAAAGGAGCTGCCTTACTGATTTAATTCAATTCCCACCTAGATTCAAGTTCCCAAACTCACTCTTAGCTGTGTCTCACTCCTGGCTCTGTCTTCTCTGGCTCACTGGGAGATGAACCCAGTTAAGGCACACCAGAACCCCGCATGGGTAAATGAGGGCAGAAACAGCCAACCCCAGCCAAAACCTCAAGAATGTTATAATTGTGGACAGCTAGGACACTTTGCACGAGAGTGCAACGGGCCCCAGATGCAGCAGAGAAACCAACCGACAGGCACCCTAAACAAGAATAGGGCAAAGCCGATCCATAACGTTAGCGCCCGTTCAGAGAATGCAGACATGAACGGCGCCGACTGACGGTGTTCAGGCTCCCCAACTTAGATCTGCGACACCCTTTGGGACAAGTCCGGTAGACCGGTAGTAGCAGGCAAAGTTCGGGGACAACCCGTGGAATTTCTTTGGGACACAGAGGGTACCGCACCACACACAATTCCTCCACGATGTTCCAGCGAGACACGTGGCCCACAACAGACACCATTACACTCAGCGGCTTTACAGGCCATTTACAACAGGGACACATCACGGCCCCGATAGCAATACAGATAGAGAACATCGCAACCAGCACCCCGTACTTTCAGTTGATCTGCCCCAGACAGCAGAACATATCCTTGGGATCGATTTCATGAACTCCCATAACCTTTCTTTTGACCCAGTTAACAAGTGTGTATGGAAAATGGCAAAGGCAGCACGAGCCCCGCCACGCTCACAGTAGGAGAATACGTAAATAGGATCAGCTCAGTAGGAGACTTCTGGTTCGACCCTCGAGCCATTAGTGCAGACAAACAGGTGAGGGCAGTCCTGCAGGAACATAAAGCAGCATTTGCACAGCACAAGCACGACTGTGGCAGTTTGACTGACTTTGTGAACATTACAGGTCCCGATCGTAAACCCCAGAAGCAGTACGGATTTCCCCAGGAAGCAGAGGGAGAAATCTCCAAAGTAATAGAGAGTTTGTTGGATGAAGGCGTACTCAGATCAGTAGACTCCACAAACAACACACCGATTTGGCCCGTCAGAAAACCGGATGGATCATGGCGACTGACCATTGATTACCGGGAACTGAACAAAGTAACCACAGCAGCAGCCCCCACCGTAGCCACGAGTCCTGAGACCATGCTCAAACAGGGACTCCAGTCAAAATGTTTTCGGTTTTGGACACTGTCGTCTTGGGTGTTATGTACAAATGATCCATCATGGCTGGAGATGGTGTAACTCAATTTTATTAACTACTCAACTGTAACAACACACTGCTAACTTGGGTACGTCCATTACCAGCTAATCTGTGGACCCTGTCCTATCACTATAGAACATAGAACATAGAACGATACAGTGCAGTACAGGCCCTTCAGCCCACGATGTTGCACCGACATGGGAAGTCAAAAAACAAAATCCATCTAACCTACAATTTGCCATTATCATCCATATGCTTATCCAATAAACTTTTAAATGCCCTCAATATTGGCGAGTTCACTACTGTTGCAGGTAGGGCATTCCACGGCCTCACCACTCTTTGCGTAAAGAACCTACCTCTGACCTCTGTCCTATATCTATTACCCCTCAGTTTAAGGCTATGTCCCCTCGTGCTAGCCATTTCCATCCGCGGGAGAAGGCTCTCACTGTCCACCCTATCTAACCCCCTGATCATTTTGTATGCCTCTATTAAGTCTCCTCTTAACCTTCTTCTCTCTAACGAAAACAACCTCAAGTCCATCAGCCTTTCCTCATAAGATTTTCCCTCCATACCAGGCAACATCCTGGTAAATCTCCTCAGCACCCGCTCCAAAGCTTCCACGTCCTTCCTATAATGCGGTGACCAGAACTGTACGCAATACTCCAAATGCGGCCGTACCAGAGTTTTGTACAGCTGCAACATGACCGCATGACTCCGGAACTCAATCCCTCTACCAATAAAGGCCAACACTCCATAGGCCTTCTTCACAACCCTATCAACCTGGGTGGCAACTTTCAGGGATCTATGTACATGGACACCTAGATCCCTCTGCTCATCCACACTTCCAAGAACTTTACCATTAGCCAAATATTCCGCATTCCTGTTATTCTTTCCAAAGTGAATCACCTCACACTTCTCTACATTAAACTCCATTTGCCACCTCTCAGCCCAGCTCTGCAGCTTATCTATGTCCCTCTGTAACCTGCTACATCCTTCCGCACTGGCGACAACACCACCGACTTTAGTGTCGTCTGCAAATTTACTCACCCACCCTTCTGAGCCCTCCTCTAGGTCATTGATAAAAATGACAAACAGCAACGGCCCCAAAACAGATCCTTGTGATACGCCACTTGTAACTGATCTCCATTCTGAACATTTCCCATCAACCACCACCCTCTGTCTTCTTTCAGCTAGCCAATTTCTGATTCGCATCTCTAAATCACCCTCAATCCCCAGCCTCCGTATTTTCTGCAATAGCCTACCGTGGGGAACCTTATCAAACGCTTTACTGAAATCCATATACACCACATCAACTGCTCTACCCTCGTCTACCTGTTCAGTCACCTTCTCAAAGAACTCGATAAGGTTTGTGAGGAATGACCTACCCTTCACAAAGCCATGCTGACTATCCCTAATCATATTATTCCTATCTAGATGATTATAAATCTTGTCTCTTATAATCCCCTCCAAGACTTTACCCACAACAGACGTGAGGCTCACCGGTCTATAGTTGCCGGGGTTGTCTCTACTCCCCTTCTTGAACAAAGGGACCACATTTGCTATCCTCCAGTCCTCTGGCACTATTCCTGTAGCCAATGATGACATAAAAATCAAAGCCAAAGGCCCAGCAATCTCTTCCCTGGCTTCCCAGGGAATCCTAGGATAAATCCCATCAGGCCCCGGGGACTTATCTATTTTCAGCCTGTCCAGAATTGCCAACACCTCTTCCCTACGTGCCTCAATGCCATCTATTCTAATAGCCTGGGTCTCAGCATTCTCCTCCACAACATTATCTTTTTCCTGAGTGAATACTGACGAAAAATATTTGTTTAGTATCTCGCCTATCTCTTCAGACTCCACACACAACTTCCCATCCCTGTCCTTGACTGGCCCTACTCTTACCCTAGTCATTCTTTTATTCCTGACATACCTATAGAAAGCTTTTGGGTTTTCCTTGATCCTACCTGCCAAATACTTCTCATGTCCCCTCCTTGCTCGTCTTAGCTCTCTCTTTAGATCCTTCCTCGCTACCTTGTAACTATCAAGCGCCCCAACTGAAACTTCACTCCTCATCTTCACATAGGCCTCCTTCTTCCTCTTAACAAGAGATTCCACTTCTTTGGTAAACCACGGTTCCCTCGCTCAACACCTTCCTCCCTGCCTGACCGGTACGTACTTATCAAGAACACGCAGTAGCTGTTCCTTAAACCAGCTCCACATATCCAGTGTGCCCAACACTTGCAGCCTACTTCTCCAACCTATCCCTCCCAAGTCATGTCTAATGGCATCATAATTGCCCTTCCCCCAGCTATAACTCTTGCCCTGCGGGGTATACTTATCCCTTTCCATCACTAACGTAAATGTCACCGAATTGTGGTCACTGTCCCCAAAGTGCTCATCTACCTCCAAATCTAACACCTGGCCTGGTTCATTACCCAAAACCAAATCCAATGTGGCCTCTCCTCTTGTTGGCCTGTCAACATATTGTGTCAGGAAACCCTCCTGCACACATTGTACAAAAAACGACCCATCTATTGTACTCGAACTATATCTTTTCCAGTCAATATTTGGAAAGTTAAAGTCTCCCATAATAACTACCCTGTTACTTTTGCTCTTATCCAGAATCATCTTCGCCATCCTTTCCTCTACATCCCTAGAACTGTTTGGAGGCCTATAGAAAACTCCCAAAAGGGTGACCTCTCCTTTCCTGTTTCTAACCTCAGCCCATACTACCTCGGAAGAAGAGTCCCCATCTAGCATCCTCTCCGCCACCGTAATACTGTTTTTGACTAGCAGCGCCACACCTCCCCCTCTTTTGCCTCCTTCTCTGAGCTTACTAAAACACCTAAACCCCGGAACCTGCAACAACCATTCCTGTCCCTGCTCTATCCATGTCTCCGAAATGGCCCTATCTGGGTGAGGCACTCAGCTCATGGTGAATGTCTGATTGGCAGACTCTGAGCTCAGTGCTCTGAGCTGGCTGCTGCTAGAATCAGCGGGAACTGTAGTGTCCCCTGTTTTTATGGTGCGTGTGCTCTCACTGGTGATTGGCTGCGATGTTGTGTGTGTGCTGGTTGGTCCTACTGCATGTCCATCAGTGTGTGTGTGATTGCACCATGATATGCTGATCTACATATCATGACATCCCCTCTTTTCGCAAAGAATATGTGCCTACATGATAATAAATAAAGAAGTGTAGTGAGTGCATCTAATCATGTGTGTGCAATATTTACAACAATATGTACATGTGGCTATACTATATACACAGGAAGGTGCCAGGTGCAGAAACTATGTTACACCAAGAACAAAACAAATGTTATTAACAAACGACAACAAAATCTTAAACAGTATGGCAAAGTCTTAAACAGTATGTCAGAACATGTCAGTGAGTCCAATATGAAAAGGTTCATTAATTAAGTCTCTCAGGTGGGCGCCGAATTCGGGTTGACCGCCTCAAGGGTGGGCCAGGATCCACCGGCTGAGGAACGGGCCGGGCCACAGTCGAGTGAGGAGGATGCAGGGTGTCCGGAAGGTCAACAAAGTCCATTGCAGGGACAACAGGAGAGCGTAGCACCGGCGCAGGATCACATAGCGAGCGCGGAACCAGACGAAGGGCACGCCGATTGCGGCGGCGAATAGCGCCATCAGGCAGACGAACCAGGAACGAGCGGGGAGCTATCTGTAGGAGAACCTCAGCAGTTGTCGACCAGCCGCCCTCCGGAGGGTGCATGCGGACATTATCTCCAGGCGCCAGGGCAGGAAGATCAGTCGCCCGAGCATCATGTGCCGCCTTTTGTTGCTCGCGCTGTTGCTGCATCCGCCGAAGTACCGGAGCATGGTCGAGGTCTGGGACGTGAATGGGTGGCACAGTAGTCCTGAGGGTGCGACCCATAAGCAGCTGGGCCGGCGATAGGCCCGTGGACAGTGGGGCCGAGCGATAGGCCAGCAAGGCGAGGCAGAAGTCAGATCCTGCATCAGCAGCCTTGCAGAGGAGCCTTTTAACGATATGGACGCCCTTTTCTGCTTTGCAATTCGACTGAGGATGCAGAGGACTGGACGTCATGTGTGTGAAGTTGTATGAGCTGGCGAAGGAAGACCATTCCTGACTCGCAAAGCAGGGGCCATTGTCTGACATCACGGTGAGTGGAATGTTGTGGCGAGCAAAGGTCTCTTTGCAGGCCCGGATGACAGCCGATGACATGGTGTCGTGCAGGCGTATGACCTCTGGATAGCTGGAAAAGTAGTCGATGATGATGACGTAGTCCCTGCCGAGCGCATGGAACCGGTCCACGCCCACCTTCGACCAGGGGGACGTGACCAACTCATGGGGCTGAAGTGTCTCGGGGGTTGTGCCGGCTGAAACCGCTGACAAGTGGGGCAATTGAGCACAGTGTTAGCAATGTCCTCACGTATCCCGGCAAGTACACAGCCTCTCGGGCCCTCCGCCAGCACGTCTCAACGCCGAGATGGCCTTCGTGCAGTTGTTCTAAGACAAGCCGGTGCATGCTGTGTGGGATCACAACTTCAGGAGGACACCATCAACGACTGCCAAGTCGTCCCGAACGTTGTAAAACTGGGCATTGTCCCTTGAGCCACCCGTCCATCATGTGGCGCATCACACGTTGCAGAAGGGGGTCGGCCGCAGTCTCACGTCGAATGTGGGCCAGGCGTGCATCAGTGGCCGGCAGATTGGCAGAAGTAAAGGCTACATGTGCGTCGACTTGGCAAACGAACCCCTCTCGGACGGTGTGTTGACTGCCCTGGACAGAGCGTCTGCTATGATGAGGTCCTTACCCTGGGTGTAAACAAGTTGAAAGTCGTACCTCCGGAGTTTGAGCAGAATGCGCTGGAGGCGAGGGGTCATATTATTTAGGTCCTTTTGAATGATGCCAAACAGCGGGCGATGGTCGGTCTCCACAGTGAACTGGGGAAGGCCATACACATAGTCGTGGAACTTGTCAATGCCAGTCAACAGGCCTAAGCACTCCTTTTCAATCTGTGCATAGCGCTGCTCTGTGAGGGTCATGGCCCGTGACGTATAGGCGACTGGGGCCCATGATGAGGTGTCATCCCGTTGCAGGAGGACGGCCCCAATGCCGGACTGGCTAGCGTCAGTCGAGATTTCCGTCTCCCTTGCAGGATCGAAAAACGCCAGTACCGGGGCGGTGGTGAGCTTGACCTTGAGCTCCTCCCATTCGCGCTGGTGGGTGGGAAGCCACTGGAATTCAGTTGTCTTCCTGACAAGGTGCCGGAGAGCTGTAGTGTGGGAAGCAAGGTTAGGGATGAACTTCCCCAGGAAGTTGACCATTCCGAGGATGCGTAGCACCACCTTCTTGTCTGTGGGCTTTTGCATGGCCGCGATGGCTGCCACCTTGTCGGCATCCGGCTGCACCCCCAACCGGGAGATGTGGTCCCCCAGGAACTTCAGCTCTGTTTGTCCAAAAGAGCATTTGGCTTGGTTAAGGCGCAGGCCCTGGTCCCGTATCCGTTTAAAGGCGCTGGAGGTGACTGATGTGCTCCTGCGGTGTGGTGGACCAAATAATGATGTCGTCTACATAGACGCGCACCCCTTCAATGCCCTCCATCATCTGTTCCATGATGCAATGGAACACTTCAGAGGCCGATATGATGCCAAATGGTATCCTATTGTAGCAGTATCTGCCAAATAGAGTGTTGAAAGTGCACAGCTTCCTGCTGGACTGATCCAATTGAATCTGCCAGAAGCCCTTTGAGGCATCAAGCTTGGTGAATATTTTTGCCCAAGCCATCTCGCACGTGATCTCCTCACATTTGGGTATGGGGTAGTATTCCCTCATTATGTTGCGATTTAAGTCTCTCGGGTCTATACAGATCCGGAGCTCGCCGGAAGGCTTCTTGACGCACACCATGGAGCTGACCCATGCAGTTGGCTCCGTTACCCGGGAAAGCACTCCTTGGTCCTGAAGGTCCTGCAGCTGCTGCTTGAGGCGGTCCTTGAGGGGTGCTGGGATCCTGCGAGGTGCGTGAACTACCGAGGTGGCATCCTGTTTAAGGCGGATTTTGTACGTGTAGGGCAGTGTGCCCATGCCCTCGAAAACATCCTGGTTGTGCGTGAGGATTGAGTTGAGCTGCGCCCTAAAGTCTGCATCTGGGAAATCGGACGTGCCTTCTGGAGAGAGAGAGCGAAAGAGAGTGTACACGCCGAATGAGGTGGAGGATTTTGCACGCCTGTGCGCCTAGCAGAGAGTCCTTTGAGGAGCCCACGATTTCGAATGATAGTATGGCTTTGCGTGAGTTGTGTGTCACTTCGAGCTGGCACGACCCCGTGGCGGGGATGACGTTGCCATTATAGTCAACGAGTTGACAGTTGGATGGCAGAATAGGTGGTCTAACCTTCAGGGTCTGGAATGCTGACCACGCGAGGAGATTGGCGGAGGCACCAGTGTCCAGGCGGAATCTGATCTGGGATCGGTTGACCGTCAGGGTGGCACACCATTCGTCGTCTGGATCAATGCTGTGCACTGACAGCGGCTGGTGTTTTCGACTCGGGGGCAGCGTGTTCTTGTTGATGACAGCAACGCGGAAGGGCTCCCTGTCCTCAGTGTCACTGGTCTGTATGATGTCGGGATCGGACTCGGTGAACGTGGATTGAATTGCCCGAACGTTTCTGCGAGGCTGGTTAAACGGGTACGAGTTGGCAGGCTGAGCTGCTCGACAGCAGGCAGCATAGTGCCAACCTGCCACAGCGTAGGCATTGTCGCGCTTTGGCAGGACATTGCCGCTTTAAATGGGCGGAGCCACAGTTGCACATCGTGACAGTGCGTTCGTTGCGCCACCGCGCATGCGCGGTGCGGTCTTGCGTAGTGCGCGCCTGCGTGTTCCTCTGCGTCAGCGTCCCCTCTTTTGGCGCGTACAAGCGCGGGAGGCCTCAGAAAGCGCACAAAATGGCCGGCCTCCTCCAGGCCGCGGCCCGGGAGGTATTCGATCCTCTGGACCCGCTCCGCCTCGTGGGGCCCGTGCCGCGCCGTTTCGGCTGCCTGGATGTGTGAGTACCGGCTAGTGGCGTTCTTATGCAGGACGCAGGTCTCGATGGCAGTTGCCAGGGTGAGTTGCTTGACCCGAAGGAGCTGCTGGCGCAGGGTGTCCGACATGACCCCGAAAACTACCTGGTCGCGTATCATGGAGTCAGAGGTGGTTCCATAGCCGCAGGACTGCGCGAGGATGCGGAGGTGTGTTAAATAAGACTGGAAAGGTTCGTCCTTACCCTGCAGGCGCTGCTGGAACAGGTACCTATCGAAGCTTTCGTTTACTTCAACGCTGAAGTGTTCGTCGAACTTCAGGAGTACCGTCTTGTATTTGGTTTTGTCCTCGCCGTCTGCAAATGTAAGGGAGTCAAAGATGTGGATGGCATGTTGCCCTGCCGTGGAGAGAAGAAGGGCAATCTTCCTGGTGTCCGATGCATTCTCCCTGTCTGTGGCCTCGAGGAAGAGTTGGAAGCGCTGCTTGAACAGTTTCCAATTGACCCCGAGATTGCCAGCGATTCGGAGCGGCGGCGGCGGGTTGATGTTCTCCATGGTGCAGGACGGCGGATTGCTGATACGTTGCAGGTAAGTCTCACAGGCGCTGGTTTGCGTCTACTTCTGGTACCATGTCGTGTTGGGTGTTCTGATGTACAAACGATCCAACACGGTTGGAGATGGTGTAACTCAATTTTATTAACTACTCAACTATAACAACACACTGCTAACTTGGGTATGTGCATTACCAGCTAATCTGTGGACCCTGTCCTATCACTATCTGGGTGAGGCAGTCAGCACATGGTGAATGTCTGAATGGCAGGCTCTGAGCTGGCTGCTGCTAGAATGAGCGGGAACTGTAGTGTCCCCTGTTTTTATAGTGCGTGTGCTCTCACTGATGATTGGCTGCGATGTTGTGTGTGTGCTGGTTGGTCCTTCTGCATGTCCACCAGTGTGTGTGTGATTGCACCATGATATCCCGATCTAAATGTCATGACAGACATTAGCAATGGCTTCTGGTCCATTCCATTGGCTAAAGCATGCCAGTATAAATTCGCCTTTACATTCCAAGGGCAACAGTACACGTGGACGTGCCTTCCACAAGGCTTCCATAACTCCCCCTCCATTTTCCACCGACAGCTGGCAAATGGTTTAGCAAAATTATCCCGCCCCGATTGTCTGGTCCAGTATGTAGACAACTTGTTACTACAGACAGACACAAAGGGAGAGCACATTTTGCTTCTCGCCGAACTCCTCGCACTCCTAAAAGAAATTGGTTGTAAATTCAACCCCAAGAAGGCCCCGATTCTGAGAGAAAAAGTGATTTACTTGGGAACAGTGATCACGCATGGTAAACGTGAGATCGAGCACAAGAGAATTGACTCGATCGTCAAATTGCCCCTTCCCCACAATGTCTCAGCCCTCCGGTCATTTTTAGGACTGGTTGGCTACTGCCAAAACCATATTGACGGTTTCGCCACTAAAGCAGCGCCCCTTTCCGAACTTCTCAAGAAGCAGGCACCTTGGGAATGGCTTCCACAGCATACAGATGCCGTGGATGCTTTAAAAGGAGCACTCAGCACAGCCCCCGCACTACAGGTCCCAGATCCACATTCCCCGTATGTTATCGAAGTAGCAAGCACCGACCGAACCCTTTCGGCCGTGCTTCTCCTGGAACGCCATGACCAATTACGCCCCGTAGCATACGTCTCACGCGTGTTAGACCCCGTAGAGCAAGGATTTTCTGCCAGCGAAAGGCACCTGCTCGCAGTTTTTTGGGCAGTACAATACTTCGCCTACATTACAGGACTCAACCCCATCACCATCCTCACAGAACACACACCGACACAGCTATTGTTAAACGGCTGAATTAAGGATGGCACTATCAGCCAAATTTGCGCAGCCCGTTGGACCCTTCTTTTGCAGGGACGGGACATCACGGTAAAGAGAACCAAAGCCCACACCTTCCTTGCCGATAACATGCAGTATGCAGGCACCCCTCATGAGTGTGAGATCATCACCACAAAACAGAACACAGGCCCATTTATTCCCAAAACACCCCCCAGGAAAACAGGCAGTACACCCCACAGACCCCAGCCCACAGACGCGTGCGCACCCCTAAGGATTTATGTGGATGGCTCATCCACAGTGTTAAACGGAAAGAGGATTATCGGTTGCGGTACATATGTAGCGGACACGCAGGGACGCGCCCTAGATGAAATTTCCTTGAAGTTGCCAGGATACTTAGACTCGCAGGCAGCAGAGCTGGCAGCGATTGCATACATTGTAGACCAACCAGACTCGTTCCCGACCCCAGCAGACATCTATTCAGACAGCTTGTATGTCTGCAATAGTTTGACAGAGTTCCTACCACTCTGGGAAACAAGTGGATTTGTTTACGCGGACCGTAAACCCCTACCCTCAGCCCCATTACTCCGCCATATCTTAGAGACAGCGAAGGATAGGAAATACGGAATAATTAAGGTTCACAGTCATCACCGTTCTTCCCCCCCCCCCCAAGTAACGTTAAAGCAGACGCCCTAGCGAAGGCAGGCTCCAGGCACGGTTATTTTTGGAACCCCCCCGAAACCCCCCAAGTACACGCAGTTCAGGTCTCACAGACCAACATTCAGGATTTAGCGAAGGCCCAGAAAGAGGACGAGAAACTCAGGGAAGTTTTAAAGAGAACCTTCTCAGCCCCATACGACAAGTTTAAAAATGCAATCACCACACACGACGGTGTGATTTTAAAGGATGGCGTTTATATAGTTCCCAGCCAGGACAGGAACCAGATCATTTGTCAGTTCCATGACAACGATGGACACCAAGGAATTGAACCCACCCTAGCCCACCTCAGACCGCTCTGCTGGTGGCCTGATTTAAAAACCGATGTCACACACTACGTAGAGAATTGTTTAATCTGTGCCCAGAACAATCTGGACAGATATGCTAAAAAGACTCAATTTAGCCATACCCGCCCCGTTAATGCACCCTGAACAAATCTCCAGATAGATTATATAGGACCCCCTACCCCCGTGCAGAAATGGTTACAAGTATGTGTTGGTGGTCATAGACACCTCCACCAAATGGGTGGAAGCATTCCGTCAAGAACTAAAATGGCCAAGACGACGGCTAAAATATTAACACACCACATCTTTACAAGATGGGGCCTCCCACACAGTATAGAGTCCGATCAAGGCTCCCATTTCACCGGACATGTAATGAAAAACGTCCTCACGATTTTCAGAATTAGACAACAGTTCCATATTGCATACCACCCCCAGTCAAGTGGTATTGTAGAACGAATGAATAGGACATTGAAAGCCACCCTCAGGAAAATGGTTCAGCAAAATAATAGTACCTGGGATTCAGTACTCCCATTTGCTTTGATGTTTTTAAGAAACACAGTATCTACATCCATAGGTTACACCCCCCACACCCTCATGACCGGACGCCCCATGAAAGGCACTGAGTATTTACTAGGACTGGATTTGGCCAGCCCCGCAGTTACAGCCCTCACACATGAAAACGCGGTCACACAACTAGTACAGAACATAAAGGCAGCCCAACTCGCCGCAGCAGTGAGACTTGGAATCAGGAAGAAACAGAGCAAGGCCTGTTTCGACAAAACAGTACACGCCACTGAGTTTACAGTAGGGCAACAAGTTATGCTTTCCCTTTACAACCCCAGTTCATTCCTCTCCCTAAACTTTTCCGGACCGTACTCCATTTCGGACAAAGTCAGCCCCTCCGTATACAAAATAACCTATCCCAATGGGTAAGTCTGCGTGGTTTCATATAAACCAGCTCAAGGCTTACGGCTCACAGAATAACCATACACACCACATCTTGCTCGCAGCAGCAGACGAGCACGCCCTGCCCACAGATGACGTATTCCTACCCTCCCCCAACAACGCCAGCCCGCCCTCAGACACAACTTCAACTCCGCCCCCAGAGGCACGACTCCGCCTCTCCCTTCCCTCAACCAGCAGTGACAGCGACAGTGATAGCGATCACGATGACGATAGCCACAGCACACCACGTTACGACTACACCCCTGCACCAGCCCCACTCCCAGTGAATCTGAGCATGATTCCACGGACCCATTTGAGATCACTTATATCAAAGCCCCTGACCCAGACCCACCGCCCGCCGATTACGGATTGAAGCATCGTAGCTCCAACCTCGACACACGATTCTGGCACTGAGACAATTCGTTCAGGCTCATCCGGAATGATGAGATGGATCCCAATTCGCCCCAAGCAGCTTTAGCACGGTTACTACAGACAAGAGTTTGGCAGCCGGGAGAAGATGATGACTTGGAGTCTGACTCCCACCAAACGAATCCCTTTGCGACCCTGTTCGCTAGTGTTATCGTTAAGTGTTGTGTGTAAACTCGGAAAGTTTATCACGGCCCCACGTCACCACTCCTTTAACGCCCCCCGGCTGTTAATGGAACAAGTTTGTCCCAGACAATAGTTCAGAGGAACTAATTTGTCGACAGAACCCGACTCATAGTTGCTCTCCTAATTAGAGAGGCAACCCCCCACGACGACCACATTCTTACCCGTTCTTGCCGGTTGCTCAGGTAGTGGAGAAACGGCATTGGTCTCCGCCCTGCCCGAGGACCCCCCCCCCCCACCCCCCTGGTCAGCTACGCTCGGGTAGAGCACATACGGCATTGATCACCGTCCTACCCGGGGATTCCACCCATTTCTTGCCCATACCACCCATTTTGGCTCATTACGTTCAAAATTCTTTTGTTTGATTTTGGCAACCCTTAGGTTGATTCCCTATGCTATTTACATCCTCAAACACTGGGATGGTAAATCACACAGGCTGCGAGACTGCTCGCAGTATGGCAGTATTTTCTTAGATGTCTTGTCCAAATATTCATTTTTTTTTTTAAATGAGGGAGTCACAGATGGTGACCAATTATAAAGAGAAATTGGCAGTAAAGGACAGACAGACATACGAGATCTTAAGCAAGATAATAACAGAAATTATGCTTGTGTTCACAGAACTCCAGAAACCCAGGAACCCCAGAGGAAGACAAAGAAGAAGTCCGACAAAGATGAAGACAGCCATAGTAATCCAGTGTTCACATGGATCTTAGCGGGATCCCTTCAGTTGAGCGCGGACGCTACCCCCTGACCCCTACCACACAAACCGTAAATGATTCCCACCCCTGAGATACACGGAACCCCGAGATAACTAGCCCAGCGACAGCTAGCAATACCCCGACCTGGTGTGATAGGTTTATCACCTGGTACTCATATGTAGTCGAAGCATTCTTAGTGCTGGCGATACTTTGCAGTGTCGTGCAAACGTTTAGAGTTAGGAAATGGCGAAACAGAGCATATCGCTCTCGCACCCCGGTATACAGACTTAGGTCCCCCATTTTCAGCTTTCACCAGACCCTCGAACCCATTGGCATCCATTTTGTTTCTATGGAATAAAGTGATGTAAACCTCTGTGTCTGACTGCTAGGCCAGAGAAATTGGTGTGCTGTTATTTTGTACAGTTTAAGATGTATAGATTATTTTTGGATTGTTTGTATTTTTGGATTGTTTGAATGAGGATAGTTTATTGAGAATAGTTAGAGGTTCCAGTTTTTTTATTTTTCTGTAATGCATGTATTAATGTCATAGCATCCCGTAGAATTTTTTGGCGATGCATGTATCTGAAATGGTTTAGGTAAAGTTGTGTTGCATAGGATAGGACAGTGTAGAGCCTAAGCATGGGTGCCCCGGGGATCAGAGGATGAAGACGCCATAGTAATGTGATCCTTCATCTTCGCCTTGAGGATCACAAGGAGGGTGAGTCTGGGATGGCCACGTCCCGATTACAAAATGGACACCCGCAAAGAATGCAGGGAAAATTGGACAGTGCTAAGAAACAAGCAGGTGCAAGCTCTGTCTGTTGATTAGAACCTTAGATGCTCAGACAGGACAGAAACTACCAAACAATTTACATACTAATGAGCCATCTCCGGGGACAAAAGGGAAACATTTAGATACACAATGTTAGGACAGACTCCCTGGCGCCAGAAGAAGCTAAGACAAAGCAGACTGACAGTCACCAGAACACGGCCAGCGATCAGGGAACCACCCCTCTATTGGAGGAAAATCGATAGACGATTGGGAAAGACCCAATTAGTTGAGGCCAAGTTCAAGGCCCGCCCAAAAGAGCGCGAAGCCCTTTGCAGTATAAGAGGTATCACCCAAGGGAGAATCTTCCTCCTATGGCTTTGGCTCTCAGTGAAGAGAGACCAGCTACAGCAGACCAAGTAAGTTCCAAGTCAATGCACGCTACGAGATAGACGCTCCTAGTTGCTACCCTGTAAACAGCTCAACCCAGCAGCCTCAGAACCGAGCAACGGCCATTGTTCCTCTGACTAAGTGGGCGCCGAAGCTAAGTATAGGCTTTAGTAATAGTGGTAGTTTAGTTTGTAGAGTCTATGCATGAGTAGATTTGACTGTGTAAATAAATGAGCATTGCTTTTGAACTTACTAACTGGTGTATCGAGTTATTGATCAGTATTTGGTTCTGAACCTTGTGGCGTTGTCCAAAGATACCTGACGACTCTTGAATAGAGCCAAATTAAGAACCAACCAAAAGTTAGCAAACTGCCCAGAGAGAGAAAATCATTCGCAATTCTATAGCATCTCATTGCACTCAGAAACATTTTTCTTTGGTGTGGCAACTATTGAGAGAAACAGATGTTTCGGGCAAATGCTGGACAGTGAACCGCTTCTCTCCGCTAGGAAAGGAATTGTCGGAATCACTTTTTCCATCAATGAGAAAATGGAAAATCTCTTGCAAATTTTAGGCTGCTGATCAGAAGAAAACAGCAGTAAGTAACCCTTTCTTTATTTGGTGAGCGGTGGGGGAAATTTATGTTCTGTCCCATTCACATTCACTCATACAGATTCTACTCATCATCTCCCAGACACAATTCTTGCTGGAATGACAACAGAAGAGAAATAAAATATCCATGAAAGGCCAACATGACCTCTGCCCTCCCCAGTCTAACAATAACCACCACCTCCTCCCCCACTGCCCCCCAAGATCTTTGCACTCCTCCAATCCTGTGCATTTACACCCCCCCCCCCCCCCTTCCCCCTCCACCGTTACTGGCCTGTGGTCAGTTGCCTGGGCCCTAAGCTCCAATTCTACACTGTCTCAACCCACAAATCGGTCCTTAAAATCTGTTTGACCAAGTGTCAAGGAATTGTGTCAGAACAACCCGAAAGATTGGAATATTTTCTGTTGGTAATATTCAGAATTTTAAAAAACTGGTGGAGGGTATGAGTGACAGGCAAGGCAAGTGTGATCAATGCAAAAAAATTCATTTTTGCAGTAATATTAAAATACAGGCAGTGTGGCTGCGAGAGTGGCGATTAAGGTGTCGTAAAAGTAAGGGTATTCATTGATTTGCATGCAGAGTGTTCGCTTACAGATCTTCAGAACCATTTACTTGTTTAAAGATAGATAGATAATGGAACATTGTTTATGTTTGAAGGATACCTGGGGGGTTAAACAAGTCAAGGGACAACTTGTAAGAAGCGACAAAACAATGGCATATGCTTTGGGTATGGATGACGGGTGGAATTTACTAACCACCCCACCACGTTTTGTTCGGCGGGGGAGACAGTGGATTTACCAGTCCCGCCATTGTCAATGGGATTTCCCGTTGACAGCACCCCTCCTCACCGAGTAACCGTGTGCCGGCGTGGGCCCAGAATTTCTCGCTGGCGTGAACACCCAGTAAATTCTGCCTACTGTAGTTAATGGGGCAAGCCAGGTCTGTCTGAAAACGCAGTTGGTTCTAGAACTTTCATTTGAACAGGTGTTTCAGTTTCCTGAAATGTTCTCTCTCCAAAGATTCTGCACAATGAAAAGCAAGTAAACGCCTGGTTGTTAATGGTATTTAATATATATTGGTTTATTTGGAATATAGTGGCACGTCAAGGAAGTTAAAGTTTCTTCTTTACTGAACTGTTATAACTGTGGTTAATTCTGTGATTAAATCAATGTTTGTTCTAATGTAAAAGATACCTTTTGGTCAGCATTATCACGTCTGTGGTAGTGTAACATTTCCTCACAGTTTTACAATTTGAAAATAGTGGGTTCTCACTCAGGGTCCTGACAGAGGAGACTTTGTGAACGATTTTGGCCCTCTCCGTCCGCACGGCCTTCCGGTCTTGCTGAAGGTGACCTCCTGCTATGGGTTCCCCGACAGCGCGGTAGGCGAGCAAAGCAAACGGCCATCAAGTTTGGGGGGGGGGGGGGGGGAAACCAGAAGATCCCTCCACTGGCCTGTTAATGAGCCCAGCAAGACTTCAAAGAGATGTCTGCCGAAAGCAATTTAGTAGGGATGGGCACAGAACAGGAATAGATTTGAATAGGTTGTTGTGATTCAAAAGGAGAAGATATACAAGGTGTGAAAGAAAAGGTGTCATAGGTACGGTATGAATAAAATGTTTTTTACATTCTGAAGTGAAGAGATTAATTTAACCAATTCTGGGAACGATTAGGTCTAAAGAAATTGGGTGAGACAATGGAGAGATCAAAGAGAAAGAACATATTTAAGGTGATAAAAGGAAGTTACTGCAGATGTTGGAATCTGAAACAAAAACAGAAAAGACTGGACAATCTCAGCATGTCTGACAGCATCTGTGGAGAGAGAACGAGCTAACATTTTGAGTCTGGATGACTCTTTGTCAAAACAAGAGAGAACTGGAAATGGGGTCAGATTTATACTGTTGTGGGGAGTGCGTGGAGCAGTGCGGCTGGATAGAGAGTCAGCGATAGGAGGAGATTGACAGAGATGTCATGAACAGAAAGGGAATGTAAATGGGGATAAAATGGAGGGTGACATTAAGATATCAGAATATGCTAATGGCAAATAGGTCACTGGGTATGTTGTGTACATGGCAAGGGCTGGGGTTAGAAATCATGGGGTCCGAAGGATGGGAAGGGGTGGATGGAGAGAGATAGCCATGATGTGGAGATGCCAGCGTTGGACTGGGGTGAGCACAGTAAAAAGTCTTACAACAGCAGGTTACAGTCCAACAGGTTTGTTTCAAATCACTAGCTTTCGAAGCACTGCTCCTTCCTCAGGTGAAATCCTGGAGGAGGAAATTCCTCAGGCGAGAGAGAGCATGTGCATAAGGTGGTGCTGATTTAAGTGGATAATGAAACTTATGAAGGGAACGGTTTTAGATCACAGCCAATAGCAGGAACAATTGGTTAACTCCAGTAGTCAGGGTGAACGAAGCCACGTTTGAATGGCCAACTGCTGGTTAGCCCCAGAGCAACGGCAAAAAGAAAATGTGTGCTAAAAGTTACTGGATTTTTATAGATCTTAAACCGGTGTTGATGAATAGATTTAGGGAGGTTAGCTCTGGAAGCAGTTACATTAAGGACTGTTTAAAGGTTTCAGTGTGTGAAGCCATTGCCTTACTTTAATTGCCATTCTATTTCATTTCATTGTTTTTTCTAATTCTTAACAAACATTTACTTTGCTGTAAAATCATCACAAGTAGTCGGGGACATCGTTTCTGGATTTCTCAACCTCCTCCTCTTACATTACGAATTGCAAACACAAACACATCCAGTGGGTAGCACAGTGGCTAGCACCACTGCATCACAGCACCAGGGACCCGGGTTCAATTCCAGCCTTGGGAGTTTGCTTTATTACAGTTTTATTAAAGGCTCGATATGAATGCAAGCTATTGTCAGCATCACACCTGACAGGGGACGATAAAAATACTTTTTCGTCGGAAAAACAATTCAATGAGCCAAAAGTAGTCAACGTTGTCATGCTGAAATACATTTATTAACAATATACAGTATACACAAAAGACAGAGTATTATACAAGTTACTGAAATGTGCTTATGAGATTTTCAAACTAGATTCTCAGAAGTAGAAGGTGTAACGACTGCACAAATCACTGGTATCAGAAATTTGCCCGTTTATATAAAGGTTTACGTGCTTTCCTTCAAGTAGCTATTTATCTTGCATTATTGACTGCAAAGTATTCAGCTAGAAAGCAAAGATTATTCAGTTTCTATCCACATAGATGGTTGTCATGCTGATTAACACATTCCACCTCTCGCTGCTGGCTACTGCCCACAATCATCTTTCCTTTTCTTTACAGATACTTCAATTTTTCAAGCCCTATTCTTTCCAGCACTTCAAACTAGTAGTACATCAAAATAAAAATCTCGTGGATGCTGGAAATTAAAAATAAACATTAAAAGAAAATGCTGGAAAACACCCATTAGATCAGACAGCGCCTCTGGAGAGAGGTACAGAGTTCATCGTGATCGATCGGCAGAATTGAATGAAGTGTTCCAGCGTAAAGTCGTCGACCTGAAATGCAAACTCAGTTTCTCTACCACAAATGACCCCTGACCCGAACGTTTCCAGCATTTTCTGGGTTTTATATATCAAAGATTTGTTGAAAGTTCGTGCATGTTTCAATCCAAAACTTACAAGATCCACGTGAACCCCAAACAGTGTTACAGACTCCACCGTTAGCCCCCTATGTATTGCTTCTAGTTATTTTATACCTTGAATACGTAGGAGGCTATTCAAAATGTGGCACCTCGATTTTGGCCTTGTGTGAATACGGTTCATTAAAGTATACAAAGTTGGAAAGAGCCACTGTGCATTGCAGGAGGGATACGTTAAGAGTTGACGCTAGCGACAAAAATATATTATCCAAGAATTGCAGCCTGCTGCGTCCAGAACCTGCAGGTCAAATAAGAAAATTAACCATTTTGCTTGCAGAATTCTGGGCTGGAAAGTATTAAAAGGGAATCTAGGGAAAATGAATACAAACAGGAGCTGGTCAGAATCTAGAGCGTCCTCAAAACGTACTAATCCACTACCCTTTACAATCCTCAAGCAATACAGGAAATCCACCTTTGATAATCACACCCCATTTTTCCCCCCAAATCCCTTCAACCTCCTTAGTGCTCCTGTAAGGGAGCCTCAGAATACTGTGTTTAAACAGATTGCATTACTATACTTAATAAAGAGTACCAACCCGAATGCTGACCGAATGTCAGTGTTTGGTCAGCGCCACTGATATTACACTTTTGTCGCTAAAACTTAAGATTTCTTCTTATTTTTGTACTGTCAGTCGATTCTGTACTGTCAGTCAATTTAAATGCATTGTGAAGCATGTGTTTATTTATAGCTACCCAGTGACAGCATTAAAATGTACTTCCCCTCTCTCGCCAACTTAAAACAGTGATGTGCCAATGTGCGAGAAGCCAATATTTAATCTCCATAATTAGCTCTCAAATTTTACTGCTTGAAGTAACTCATTACTATCAATATAAATCTGGTGAAGATGTTGCAAGATTGGTGGGGGTGGAGGTGGAGGGGCGGGGAATGTAAAAATATTTTCAACGCTGCTTAAAACAGCAGTTAGCATACAAAAAGAAATCAAACCATCTGATGCGCAGTAAAATGGTTCCTCTATATAGTGTCTTACACTGAGGCTGTAATGCTCAGGAAGATTGCGCCTGCCCTTGCCTCCCCTCTTTACCCATCTCACATTTTGTAATTGCCACCAAATTCGATAAGACTTTGCATTTCACACACCATCTGGTGAAACCCACGAGAGCGTCAAAAGACAAGACCAGGTAAGCTAAGACATTTTTAACCAGGCAGCTCTGGAAATACGTACGAGACATGGTGCTCAAATGGAGGCATTGGTAGCCTGTAGGTTATTAGCCTGTAGGTTATTAGGCCAAGCAAGTCTCACACGATTCTTGTCGACATAATCCAGTTACTCTGTCCTGTAATGAAGGCTGGTTGCACTATCAAAACTCAGCTCAAGTTAATTCTCAGCTCAAGTTTAAAAAAAAAAATTAAGCAACAAACACAAAAAGCTGGTGGAAAGCATCTCATCTGTTCGCTAGCACGATTAAAACTGCGCTACGACAAATCATATGCAAGATATACCTTAAGCATAAAGCAAATAAGCAGCTGGCATGTAAAAAGGTAAAGCTTTGGTCACAGTCTTTTAATGATCATATTAACGGGTATTTTCTTTTTAATCCTCTGCCATTTGAGGCGCTGAAGAAACAAATATCAATGGAGTGAGGATGTTAACTCTGCCTGGAGGTCAGGGGAAACCAAAGAGTTCAAATGGGACAATCCATTCAGCTTAAAAGTTGCTGAAAATTTCATGCTTCTTGTTCCAGTCCATCGGAGGGGCCCTCTTGTTCTTGCGTTTCGCTTGCATTTTCTCTCTGGTTTCAGCCGCTGTGGGACTTAAATTCAATCCGCTCTCTGCAAATGGATCATTGTCTAGGTCTTCTTTCATCTGCATGGGTTCAGAAAAATGGTAGAGAAAATAAATAGGAATATAGTTAAAAGGTACATAGCCATGATAGAATGGCGGAGCAGACTCAATGGGCCAAATGGCCTAATTCTGCTCCGATATCTTATGAACTTATGAATACACACACATTTAAAAAAAAGAGAGCAATAACCGGTCTAACTGATTGGCAAAGAAAAGGCTGGTGGCAGTGAATGACATGAAAGACATCTCTAAAATTTTGAATAGCATAGGCATGTCCAAAATGAGGGGTAGTCACTAATAAATCCAATAGGGAATTCAGGAGAAACATGTTAAGTAGAGAGTGGTTCGAATGTGGAACAAGCTACCACAGGGTGTGGTGGAGTGGAGTAGCGTAGGTGCATTTAAGAGGAGGCTAGATAAACACTTGGGAGAAAGCATTAGAAGGACATGTTGATGGAGGGAGCCGATGAGAGGTAGGAGATGACTCACTGGACATTATATTCCACGCAACGTCCATGTCTGTGCTGCAAATTCTACATATCGTGCAGTTGAATAAGTAGATTGTAAAATTCTACTCTGAAAGTAAGTTTTAATTCAAATGCCCTAGGATCCAGGTTTCTAATTTTGATGCTATTCATGGAAGTAAGCTGCTTCAAAACAGAACCTGGCTTTGCAACTTTAATTAGGGCACTGCTCCAATTGTATTCATATCACAAGAGCATTTATGTTTTTTTTTAATTGGGATGCTTCTGCAATCCAATTCATATTATTAGAGTCTCCTTAGATTATAATTCCTATAATTTAACTAAATAAATTTCATTTAAAGGTCTGATTAGACCTTTGCGTGCAGCCATGTGAAGAAAACGCGAGATACTCTTAGAAATAATCACCGCTCTCGGTACAATATGAAACACCCCCAAAGAGCTGAAGAATACCAAGCCCTACAATTAAGCTTGCTCTAATTTGTGGGGAACTGGGTTTTTAATTACAGTCTCGTTTCAGCAAACATGCGCCCTCATTGTATCTCACCTTGCTAGAAAGTTCAAAATAATTCCTTTCGGCCAACTGCTAAATCAAGAAAATAATGTCAAAGCCAGTACATTTTAACTCATTATAGTGAGCAAGAGGATTCTCCAGTAATTTGTAGAGGAATAAATAAGATCTCATTAAAACTCTAAATCTGAAAGTGATGGTGCGCTCTGTAACAGGTACACATCACAAGAGCCTAAAATGACATGCATGCCATTATCTGTCACCTGCATTAGTTGTATATGAGTGCTCAGAGAGGCTGTATATAGCCTGGTGCAGTCGACCGCAATGATTAGTGCTCCTCATTTGCCCTTTTGAAAGACTGGAATCCTTCACAGGTCAACATTCCATCGCTTTCTGCCATGTGGAATGAATTCATTTTGAATTAGGTAAATTTTCCCTCAGGAAAATTGATAGCCCTGCTGTCAGCCAATGCCGGATAATTCACTTTAGTCTCATTTATCTTCAGGCAAGGGGTACTCTTTTCTCTCTGACTGATCCAAATTAATTAGGTCACTGCAAGTGCGGAGCAGCGCACATTTACTGCTTGCTCTCCTCATGCCCAACGTCCACTCAGGAGATGAGCGATTAGCAAACTTTCATTCCAGTAAGTAGCAAAGGAGTTACCGTTAGGCACAATTAAATTGTGCTGTATTGCAATTTGGCAAGATTCACCAGCTTTGCAAGATTTGCACCCCCAGAAGTGTGTTCACAGGCAAAACTGTATTTGCTTTTCACAGAAACAGAACATTTGGATAGCATTGGTACAACAACAATTTATCTGTGCTGCTATTCGCAATTACACAGTTGTCTCTTTGTACAATTGGTGGCACTTAATGCAACAAGTCTAAAATATGATCCCCATAAATCCAATTGGTCAGCAATTTAACATTGTTAAAACTGAGCTGCAAAAATAGGTAAGAAATATTAACACGTGTGCAACAAAAACCTGCATTTATACGGGCACCTTTTGTGCAGAAAAATGTTGCATGGTGTTTAGAAATATATAGCACTATTTGCTAGCCAAGGCACTCATCATAATCCCCCGCTATTGAAGATCCAGCATGTCTCGATGGCCGAGGACTCACATAGTAGATCTTGGCCCTTCCGACCTACAAACTATATCTAGTCAATTCTTGGTCCTACATGAGCATTCGATTTAGGGACCACCCTCACCTACCCAAACTTTCCGATGGGAGGACTGTTGGAAACCCCTCCCCCCCCCCAGGCCACACTCCTGGAGCTGTGGCAATGTGACAGTGCAAGGGTAGCAGTGCCAGGGTGTCTGGGTGGCAATGTAAAGGTGGCCACACCAAAGGGAGTGCCAGGGTACTCCCCTGTCCACAGTGAGTGTCAGGATATCACCCTGTCCTGTCCCAACCACCCGGAGGTCACTAATGGCCTGGGAGACCCGCCCTAGTTACCATTAAGACTTGTCCACGATCGTGTGGATCTGTTCTAAACAGTGCCCTAGGCGCCGGGTGAATCCAGTGAACATATATTTAAATGAATCAAGGACCGCATGTGCTCCTGGCTTGCTGCTGCTGGATATCTGGCCTGGCATCTGCTCTCTCGCCCTCCCAGTCCAGTAGCCACCCAGCCCTCTCACTTAGCCTGACTTCTGGCTCTGGTCGAGTCACGCCACTGCTTCCCGAAAATCACAGTGACGGCGCCTGCCTGGTCTTCACACCACACCTCTCGGCTTGGGTGGCTTGAGCCTCGATGACCGTGTGCCTCTCGCTGGCTGCTGGCTATCTGGTCTAGCCTCTGCTCTTTCACCTTCACCACTCCAGTTTCCACCTGGTCAAGTCACCCCACTGGCCACTGCTCCCTGAAAACTACAACGCCTGGCCTCCCCACCTGCCGACTGCTTACCTCTCTGATCTCGCTGGGGTGGCTGGGCCTGGAGCCTCGACGACCGCGGGTGTGCCGCTGGCTGGTTGCCGCTGGCTTTATCTGGCCTGGCCTCTGTTCCTTGTTTGGTTGCCCGACCCCCTCAGCCCTGGCCTGGAGGTTGAAAGTCGCCCCACTGCTTCCCTTGATAACTGTGGGCCAGCATCACCTCCACGCCTCGCTGAAGGCTTCGCAGGATTGCACCCTGATGTTAGGTCATCGGCATTATTTTTGCCTCAGGTTACCAGCCGAGCCGAATGTCAGAATCCTGGCTTCTGTTCACTCAGAAACGTTAGAGATGTTTGTCTGAACGGCTCGAAGTCTCCACCACCTTTCAACATTGAGCAAACTGTTTTCCTGCTATAAAGGGAAGTCCACAATCAGAGCCCAATGTTGTTTTGTATTGCCTGCTAAGAATGATCCCATCTGTAAAAGGCTGTTATTGGTGCTCCCATGGTGTTCCCACCACAACAGTCACCTCTCTGTAGAGGACCCCACATTGACTTTAGCCTCGCGTTGCAGCGCTGTGTGTTTCATGCAAGTCCGCCTCTGCTTCAGTAGCTTTTTTTGCTATTGAAGAATGGCTTGTTTGTGACACATTAGTCTTTGAACTGGGCTACTTTCCATAGTCAGGCTAGTACTCCACTCAAGGATTGCCTTGTATACGTCTGTGCTAGATTCGCTCGATATCGATGATTCCTTTGGCATATTTTGCTGCTGTCTCAGCCTTTCCATTTAACTGGGGAGAGTGCAGAGATGATGTGCATTTCCCAATCCTTTGCGAAACTCCTGAATTCTTCACTCGTGAACTGAGGGCCATTGTCACTCATCACAATGTCTGGAATGCTGTAACAACTATAATGTGCTTTGAGGCCTTCTATTATTTCTTCTGTCACTGAAGTCAGCTGATATACCATCCAGCAGTCAGAATAGTAGACCACAATGATGAGATAAATGGGTTCCTGAGAGAGGTCTACTCCTAGCTTCATTCATAGATCATGGAATTTACAGTGCAGAAGGAGGCCATTTGGCTCATCGAGTCTGCACTGGCCCTTACAAAGAGCACCCTACTCAAGGCCATGTATCTACCCTATGCCCATAACCCAGTAACACCCACTTAACCTTTTTGGACACTAAGGGCAATTTAGCATGGCCAATGCACCTAACCCGCACATCTTTGGACTGTGAGATGAAACCGGAGCACCCGAAGGAAACATACGCAGACAATGGGAGAACGTGCAGACTCCACAGAGACAGTGACCCAGCCAGGAATCGAACTTGGGACCCTGGAACTGTGAAGCAACTGTGCTAACCACTAGGCTACTGTGCTGCCTGTCTGGGATTCATGGCCTGTTTGGGATGTCATGAGTCATCAGAGGCTATATAGCTTGTTTAACTTGTAATTGTTCTAGGCACCTCACTGGCCAACATGGTCCTTAATTTAATTGCTCACATTTGATCTGCAGAGCACTTCTCTCTCACCTTCCTTGCTCTCAGTTTACTTCCTTGATGGCTTTCTCCTTGGGGATAACGATGTTCACAGGCCATCCTTTTACTACTACTTCTTATAGCACTTGGGTAAGTTACATCTTGTTGGGCAGTTTGGAACAAGGCTCGTCTGCCAGATTCAATGCCTCTGCCAGGTTGATGATTCAAGATCATATTGTGCTGCTGCTTAATGTTCAATCTGGAGGGTTTCACATTCGGTTCATAGAATCCCTACAGTGCAGAAGGAGGCCATTCGACTCATTGAGTCTGCACCAACCCTCTGAAAGAGCACCCTACTTATGCCCTATTCCTGTAACCCCACCTAACCTGCACATCCCTGGACACCAAGGGGCAATTTAGCATGGTCAATTCACCTAATGTGCACAACTTTGGACTGTGGGTGGAAACCGGAGCACCCGGAAGAAACCCACCAAGACACGGGGACAACCTGCAAATTCCACACAGTCACCCAAGGTCGGAATTGAATCCGGGGTTCCTGGCACTGTGGAGACAGCAGTGCTAACCACTGTGTCAGCCCCCACCCCCCACCAAACTTTCTTCATGGAGAGTGCTACTCGCAACAGCATGTCTGCGATGTATAACTGTTTCCCTTGCTTGTATGTCATGTGTTTAGATGATATGTCTGCAAACGAAGTAGCATTCTTTGCAGACACTTTGGAGCAGTTTGAGAAAAATGCTTTGAAGTGGCTGCACTGTTACTTTGACTCTGCCAAGCAGGTATTGATGTTCCGGGGATGGTGGGACTGTCTTACGAAGAGAAATTGGGCAAACTGGATCTAATTTCTCTATTTGAAGAGTGAGAGGTCATCTCATTGAAACCTACAAAATACTCAAAAGGAATAGACAGAATAGGTGCAGGTAAGATGTTTCCTTGTTTGGGAAGCTGAGAACCAGGGTTCACAAGTTCAAAATTAAGGGGGGGGGGGGGGGGGGAGCCACTTAGGAGTGAGATGAAGAGAAATATTTTACACTGAGGATTGTGAATCTATGGAATTCTCTGACCCAGAGAGCTGTGGAAGTTCAGTTGTTTAAAGCAGAGATTGATAGGTTTTGGATTAATAATAACTTAGATGGCTATGGGAATAATGGGTGTGAAAGGCATTGAGGTGATTGGACTGAATGGCAGAGCAGGCTCGATGGGCTGATTGGCCTCCTCCTGTACCTATTTTCCCAAGACTCCTACAATGCTCACAAGCAAAAGAAATAGTCAGGCACGCTTTCTGGATCGGGGTGTAGCGTCGTTCCATTTGCATTGATGCTGTGGAGGCAAATACAACTCGTTGCCCTTGCTGCATTAGGGTTGCTCCAACACCTAGCTCATTTGCATGAGGTTACAAGTGGCTTCAACACTGAAGTCAAAGTACCTGAGCATTGTTGTCACTAATCATTTGATTCCACTGCACATGCTTGGCGGTGAGCTTGCGAATGCAGATATCTTGCTTTCACATCTGTTCATCGTTTCTCCAGCTCTCACTTTGTCAAGATGCATCCAAAGGCCTTTTACTCTCAGCACAGGACCTATGTACTTGATTTCAGGCATCTTCAATTACAATTCTTTTCTTCTTCAACTAGAGGTTCATTTGACGAGCTTGCTCTCGCAGTCGTATTGAATTCCGATCATGGTCAGCTATGGCTTCTTCCATTGTGTCTGCACATCCGTAGACAAATAGATCATCCACTATGGCTTCTACTCTGGGAAGATCTCGTGCTGTCTGCGATGACACTCTTCGGGAACCGTGGATATACCAGATATTATGTGCAACCTTCTGAATCTCGCGATCGGCATATAGAATGTAGTTAGAAAGTTGCTGCTTTCATCCAGCTTCACTTGCCAGTAACCGTCCTTCAGGGTAAAAATCTTTGCTGTGGCAAATTGCAGCAAAACTCCTTCAATGGCTGGCATGGGGTAAAGAGATCTCTTCAGCACTTCATTTAGATCCTTTGGTCGAGCCATACTTGCAGCTTTACAGGTTGTTTCATGCTCCTGATCCCGTGGTTAGCACTGTTGCTTCACAGCGCCAGGGTCCCAGGTTCGATTCCCGGCTTGTGTCAACGTCTGCGGAGTCTGCACGTTCTCCCTGTGTCTGTGTGGGTTTCCTCCGGGTGCTCCGGTTCCTCCTACAAGTCCCGAAAGACATGCTATTAGGTAATTTGGACATTCTGAATGCTCCCTCTGTGTATCCGAACGGGCACCGGAATGTGGCAACTCGGGGATTTTCACAGTAACTTCATTGCAGTGTTAATGGAAGCCTACTTGTGACAATAAAGGTTATTAATTTAAAAAAAAAAAAAAAAAATTCCAGCTCTATCTTGTTATTTTTATGCTTGAGGGCAGCTGGAACACTTCTCAGCTCTATACTTTCATCTACTTTGATATGATAGTCTCCAGGTAGATCCTGGAAACACATCTTTGTCTTCCTCTGTTCAGCAGTCAATGGTGGTGTGCGCTCCGACAGGTTCCAAACCTCTGTTGGCACATTCAGGGTTACTGGTTCAAGCTTTAAACTTGCTTCAGCTGAGATGATTAGTGGTTGTATCGCAGCTATGATCTGGAACTCAAGTTGCATTGGGCTCTCTGACTAATTTATCTTCCCGGTGTGAATATCGTGCCATCATATGGCCTCAACCTTACTTTTGAGGGCCTCATTGCTGGATCACCATGTTGAGCCACTTTTCACAGGTCTGCGAAGGCCGTGATGTTGCATTAATGTCCATCTGATGCTTCTTGGTTCTCTCGAAACTCTCCTGCGGTCATCATAATTGGTTTACTTGAAACTCTCTTGTGGTTATCATTGTAACAGTCACAAACCACTTATCACCTGTAGACATGACTGGCCCAACCTGTTGTATAATGCTTCATCAGACTCTTCTGTTGATATCTCTCATCTGTATAGACTTATTTTGATTCTTTCAAGCAAAGCACCGGTGTAAAATTAATCCGCTTCTTGCAGTTAAAACACTGCTTTCCCCACACTGGGCAATCCTTCTCTTCCTTTCATGATGAATGGAGAAATTGTTATATATTATATTCTGTTTCAGTAATGTTATTACAGACCCTGGTTTAAAATACATACAGGCAATGTGTCTACTAATTATGAGTCATAAAAGGTGAGGTAATCATTCATTTTAACCACACCTTAGTGAAAGATAAAGGACTAATGGAATAATGTTGTGATTGCTGGAGATTCCCTGGAGAGTAGATAATTTATGAAGGATTGTATTTAGTCCTAGCTGGTCATGGAACATAGTGGGATACAAATGATGTAATTAATGGGAAGAGCCAGGACTGTCTATAGTTTTGTAGTCTTGTTGTAGGATTTTACAGCAGTTTCGCCAAATGCTGTTAAGTTGAGAAGTACACTGGATCTGCCCCAAAAAGATTTCTCTCCAAAAGTCTCTCCACAGATAAGCAAGTAATGTGTTTTGTTAACTTTATTTATAAAAGTGGCATTTGAACTGTATTGGGTTGCACTGGAAATAGTGGCAGGTGTAGGTTTAAGAACTGTTTAACTGATAATTGTTAAAGCTATTCATTGGACATTAAAGTGGTTAATTCTGTGTTTAAATTAAAGTTTGTTTTAACATAAAAGATACACATTAGTCAGAGCCATCACTCCTGGGTGAAGCATCCTTTCCTCACAGTGTTTACAAATTGAAAAATTGTTTGGGATTCCCATCTGGTGTCCTAACAAAAGTTGGGGTTTGGCCCAGTATCCTAACACTTTGTATGATGTCTTCCACAATATTTACACCCTGCCCTCGGCCTGTGATTGCTCTGCTCTTTAGGCCCTGTATCTCTGGTGTGCTCTTCCATATATGGTGTCCGAACTGATGTTTTACAAGATCCGTATTTCTACACCACTATAATTTTCCTGAGTGCAAGTTTCCCATCTTTCTGTAGAATTTCTCTCACCGAGGGGGTCTCGTATTCCATCTTCCATCAGATCATCATTTACCTGTCTGAATTCGCATGATTCTGCAAGCTGTGTTACTGCAGTCACATACTGTTCAATGTCCCCTTGAGCTCTAATATTGAATACATAGTGTTCATAAGTTGTGTTCAATTTGGATTCAAAGCGTTCGTTCAAGGCTTTCACAATCTCTGCCATCCGGTTTCTTTGCTTATCAGTTAGATTTGGGGCGGTATACAATTTGTAGGAGTTCCACCCCAGTAGTGTTAGAAGTGTGACTGTCATCAGTTCTGGCTTGTTAATTTACCAGTTGCAAGTGGAAACATTGCCAGTTCTGCCCATATTGTCTTTTATTTCCTGGAGCTGGGAGTAGAAAGTTTACTACCATGTTCCCTCATCCAATATTTCCCCTGCAGCCTTTGGTTATGTGTTTGCTTTTCCTTGTCCTTTTTTGCAGAGTTGAATATTTGTGTGCACCATTCTGACCTGCATCTCCCCTGCAGCATTTCCAAGATTTCAAAACTCTATTTTATCCCACTTCTGGCAATGGCCTGTAACTTTCTCGGAGTGGCCATTAGTGGCGGATTATTACACCTGCGCTCAACATTAAAGTGCCTGTCTTGCCTGATCTTCCTGACTCAGGCCATCACAGCAACTAAATTCCACTTAGTGCATGGCTTAGCAAGACATTTGCAATCAAGTACATGGGATCTAGAATGGAAATTTTGCTTGTAATTTTGCAAATTGTAATTTTGATTTTGGATGATGAAAGGTGGAGATGGATTCAACCACCTGTTATCCAACTCTCCCCATGTCCATTTCTATTGCCTGGCATTAAAAAGCATCTATTTTACCTTCAGACAAAGTCAAAATTTTACCCTCCCCACATTAAGTTTTGAAGATGGCATCATGTGGCTACCGTAGGAAAGTTCTAGATGTTATGGTGATGATGAAACCATGTCATTACCTGACCCCCTCCATACAAGCCACTTCTGAATGGTGCTCTCTTTGAAAGTACTGCACACTATCCCACGATGAACAATCTCCGAATACTTCTATGATTATGGGTGCTTTATTGAAATCTATAGCCGAGGGGTGACCTAGAGGAAGTAAAATTATTGAGGGATTTTTTTTTTTTTTTAAAAGAGGAGAGATAAAATTTCCAATTGTGGGCAAAACTGAGGGCATCATATTTAAAAAATCCGAAGAAATTGGGTAAGGAATTCTTTACCCAGAGAGCAATGGGAATGTGGAATCACAGGGAATGGTTAAAGCAAATGTATTTAAGGGGGATGCTAGACAAGTATATGGGGAAGGAGAGAATAGAGGTTATGCTGATAGAGTTAGATGGAAAGGACCTTAAGAAGGGCAAGAGCCAGGTGGGCCGAATGGCCTTTTTCTGTGCACTCCCTACGCGAGAACATTTTCTGGATTTAAAATGGAAGGGACAGAGCCGCAGAAGAATTTTTTCATCCACAATATTCAGACTGTGGAATTAGAATTTCGTTGCCCCCTGGCATCAGACATCCTAACAATCCGTCAGTCATTACTCACCGGAGTTCTTGGAGATCCATTTGCCAGTGGCTGTGGCAAAAGCCCTGAAAGGGAGAACACAAAAAAAAAATGGAACATCAGAAAATTCTCAAACACGAGTGATCTTCCAAAGTACTCCATGCACTAATCCACACAGATTTCATGAATTGTTACCACACGAGACCAGCTGACATTCATTCACTAAAGAGGAAGACAATTTTGATTGTGGTATTGGACTAGCAGCATAAATGTTCTTTATTATTTCATGGATGAGGGTTTCTCTGGCATTTGTTGCCCATTCCTGATCATCCTTGAACTGAATGGTTTGCTTGGCCATTTCCGAGTCATGTAGGCCAGGCCAGACCAGATAAGGATGGCAGATTTCCTTCCCTAAAGAACATTAGAGAACTAGATGATTTTTTAAAGATAACCAATGACAGTCATCACAGACATCATTACTGAGGCTAGCATTATATTCCAGATTTCATTTTATTAATTGAATTTCAATTCCACCAGTTGCTGTGGTGGGATTTGAACCCATGATTCCAGAGCATCAGATTGGGCCTCTGGATTACTACTCTGGTGACATTACCACTGCACCACCATATCCCCAATATTAAAGAGGGTGGAAATCCCTGGGCGTTCCCCAATCATACTGCAACTTCAGTGGGAAATTGGGCAAACTCCAAAATTCAACCTCCGCAAGTTCAAATCTCACTGCGGCAAGTTGTGAAATTGAATTCAATCTCTCCGATATAGTGGGTCATGCCAACAGTGGTCATGATGATCATCAGAGCAAACAAACAAACATTGGCAACACGCATCACTGGAACATTATTGTGGGCACTGCGTGGAAGCTGCAGAGTTTGATAACCCAACTACTCGAACGCCCTGGCTTAAATATTACCTCACAGAGGGCAGATTTAATTGCTTCACCCAAGGTCAGTAACTACTCACATCCAGCTCTTAGCAAGTGGCATGATGCAACAGGCTCTGTGAATTATGACACATACTGCCCAGTTTCCAATTACAACGCAGTAACCAGTTTAACTAAAAATGTATTCTTTAGGACTTCCAGTTGCGGCCTTGCCTGGATAGGTCGCACGTTCGGCATCTCCCACCGGGAACGGACTTTTGGGCTCTCAAGAGGGGCCCCAACGGCACTTGTTCGATGGCTTCCAGTGTGGGAAGGTGACAGCAAGGTCCCCCCAACAGTATATGGATTGGACCAGGAGTGGAGCGGTGAAAAAAGGGATCTTGGAGCAGCGAAATGTGAGAGGGAGAAAAAGCAAGATGGCGGCGGGTGGAGACCAAGCAGCGTGGGCGCAGTGGTCGCAGGAGCAGCAGGAGTTTCTTAAACGCTGCTTTGAGGAGCTGAAGACAGAAATGCTGGCGCCAATGAAGGCGGCGATTGAGAAGCTAGTGGAGACCCAGAAGGCCCAAGGGGTGGCGATCCGAGAGGTGCGGCAAAAAGCCTCGGAGAACGAGGACGAGATCTTGGGTCTGGTGGTGAAGGTGGAGGCGCACGAGGCGCTGCACAAGAGGTGGGCAGAAAGATTTGAGGACCTGGAGAATAGGTCGAGGAGGAAGAATCTTCGGATTCTGGGTCTCCCTGAAGGAGTGGAGGGGCCCGATGCCGGGGCATATGTGAGCACGTGCTCAATTCGCTGATGGGCGCGGGAGCCTTCCCGAGGCATCTGGAGCTAGATGGGGCTCACCGGGTCCTGGCAAGGAGACCCAAAGCCAACGAGCCGCCAAGGGCTGTAGTGGTGAGGTTTCACCGCTTTATGGACAGAGGGTATGTCTTGAGATGGGCCAAGAAAGAGCGGAGCAGCAGGTAGGAGAACACGGAGATCCGAATCTACCAGGACTGGAGTGCAGAGGTGGCCAAGAAGAGAGCTGGCTTTAATCAGGCTAAGGCGGTGCTCCATCGGAAGGGGGTGAAGTTCGGTATGCTGCAGCCAGCGCGATTGTGGGTCACATTCCAGGATCGGCACCACTATTTCGAAATGCCTGAGGAGGCTTGGAGCTTGATACAGACTGAAAAGTTGGACTCAAATTGAGGGTTTGTTGTTGTGGGGGGGGGATGTCTGCTGTATATATGGTTTTAACTACGTATAGAGAATGTTCCCTTGGTTGGGTGCTGGATGGGGATGGGTGAAGAGATTTGATGGGGAGACTGTGGGAGAGTGTGGGCGTCGGTGTTGGAGGGAGGTGAGGCCCAGGGATGGGGAATTGAGATAAAGCCGCAAAAGGATCTGCGGCAGAGGGGGCGGGGCTGGCTCAGGAAAGTGCGGGCTCTTTCCCGCGCTAGGGAAGGACGGAGGTGGGGGTCGGAGGGGGGGGGGTATAGGGTTGCTGCTGCATTGGTCAAAGGGGAACTGGAAATAGGAGAGAGGTGGTCGGGGCGGGGGTCCGCCGTCTGGGGGACTGGAGGGTGCGGGAGGCGCGGGCACGTGACTGGCCTCAAAAAGGAGATGACTAGTTGGCAGGGGGGGGGGGGGGGGGGTGAGCAGCCCCCCAATCCGGCTGATAACTTGGAATGTGAGGGGCCTGAATGGGCTGGTTAAGAGGGCCCGAGTGATCGCGCACTTAAAGGGACTGAAGGCAGACGTGGTCATGCTTCAAGAGACACATTTGAAGGTGGCAGATCAGGTCAGGCTGAGAAAGGGATGGGGAGGACAGGTCTTCCATTCGGGGCTGGATGCGAAGAACAGAGGGGTTGCAATACTGGTGGGGAAGCGGGTGTCGTTTGAGGTAAAGAATATTGTAGTGGATAATGGAGGTCGATACGTGATGGTGAGTGGTAGGTTGCAGGGGGTGCGGGTGGTATTGGTAAACGTATACGCCCCGAACTGGGACGATGCTGGATTTATGAAGCGCATGCTGGGTCGGATTCTGGACCTGGAGGTAGGAAGCTTGATAATGGGGGGGGGACTTCAACACGGTGCTGGATCCAGCATTGGATCGCTCTAGATCCAAGATGGGGAAGAGGCCGGCTGCAGCCAAGGTGCTTAGGGGGTTGATGGACCAGATGGGGGGAGTGGATCCATGGAGGTTTGCTGTTGACCAGGGAATTCTCATTCTTTTCCCATGTACATAGAGCCTACTCCCGGATAGATTTTTTTGTTTTGAGTAGGGCGCTAATCCCGAAAGTGGAGGGAACGGAGTATTCGGCCATAGCCATCTCGGACCACGCCCCGCACTGGGTGGAGCTGGAGTTAGGAGAGGAGAGGGATCAGCGCCCGCTGTGGCGTCTTGATGTGGGATTATTGGCGGATGAGGAGGTGTGCGGGAGGGTGTGGGGGTGCTGTAGCCACGTAAAATGGCTGCGTTCTGATTAATCTGGCCAAAACCCAGTTTGAAATGGCTAACCCGAAAGACTGCTGGGAAAAGCAGCTAAGAAGACACAAGCAGGCAGCTGCAGACAGTATTGCATATTCGGCTCTGGGGAAGTTAGCCCAGATCGATACTCAGGGCTATCAACAGCCCATCAACCCAGGTATTTGTAGTTGCATTCAGGACTGTTTGCAGCCCATCTACCCAGACATCTGCAGTTAAATCGGCTATCCTCGGGAACAATTGCAACATGTTAGCAATTGAATACCGGGCCAGACCTGTTGGCGCCTGCAGTGGCCGAAACAAAGACAGGTGAGCGACCACCCCCCGATCGAGGCATCGCCTCACCATTGGACACATCGACCCCAGAGATTGGGGACAGATCCAATCACTTGGGACTCAGGGTCAAGGGCCGCCCCGGGAGGCGGGAAGCCCCTGGGCCCTATAAAAGTGAGGGTCCAAGTTCAGATCTCTCTCTCTCTCATCTTCGCCTGCTCGAGACCTTCGCAAGAACAGCAACCGGCAACAGTAAGTTTGAATCCAGCGATCGCTATCCGGTAGAGACACCTAGCCACCGACCTGTAGCAGCCTTTTGAATCCCGCGGGCCAGATCTGATTGGACAAGCCATTCGTTTCCCTGACCTGGTGGGCTCTTCCTAAGTTAAGTATTGGCCAGTAGTGATAGGTTTATTATATAGAAAGTAGTGTTAGGGTATTAATATTGCTTGTTGTATATAATAAATGACCGTTGTTTTAATCCTTACTCAGCAGTGTGCTGTATTATTAATCATAACCTGAACTTGAACCACGTGGCGGTATCATAAAGATACCTGGCGACTCATGAGCAAAGGTGACGTACTCAGAGCAAATAGACTAAGGTTAAAAAGAGCAACGGTGCATCGAGAGATATTTGGAGGCCAATGACAATGGAGAGGTGCAGGTGGGGTAGTCTGGGAGGCGTTGAAGGTGGTGGTCAGGGGAGAGTTGATCTCCATCAGGGCCCACAGGGAGAAGAGAGGGGGCAGGGAGAGGGAGAGGTTGGTGGGGGAGATCTTAAGGGTGGACAGGAGATATGCAGAGGCCCCCGAGGAGGGACTACTCAGGGAGCGGCGAAGTCTCCAGACGGAGTTTGACCTGTTGACCACAGGGAAAGCAGAGGCACAGTGGAGGAAAGCACAGGGGGCGACGTAAGAGTATGGGGAGAAGGCGAGTCGGATGCTGGCACACAAGCTTCGTAGGAGGGAGGCAGCGAGGGAGATGGGTGGAGTTAAGGATAGCGGGGGGAATACGGTGCGGAGTGCGGTGAGAGTAAATGAGGTATTCAAGGACTTCTATGAGAAGTTGTACAGATCTGAGCCCCCAGCAGGGGAAGAGGGGATGCGACGATTTTTGGATCAACTGAGGTTCCCGAGGGTGGAGGAGCAGGAGGTGGCTGGTTTAGGGGCGCCAATTGGGTTGGAGGAGCTGGTTAAAGGATTGGGGAACATGCAGGCGGGGAAGGCCCCGGGGCCAGGTGGGTTCCCGGTCGAGTTTTATAGGAAATATGTGGATCTGCTAGGCCCGTTGCTAGTGAGGACTTTCAATGAGGCAAGGGAAGCGGGGACCCTGGCCCGACAATGTCCGGGACGCTGATCTCTCTGATCCTGAACCGGGACAAGGACCCACTGCAATGTGGGTCGTATAGACCGATCTCACTCCTCAATGTGGATGCTAAGTTGCTGGCAAAAGTGCTGGCTACGAGAATTGAGGACTGTGTCCCGGGGGTGATCCATGAGGACCAGACGGGATTTGTAAAGGGCAGTTAAACACTAATGTGCGGAGTCTCCTCAACATGATTTTGATGCCATTGGTGGAGGGAGAGGTGGAGGTAGTGGCAGCTATGGACGCGGAGAAGGCCTTCGACTGGGTGGAGTGGGAGTATCTTTGGGAAGTGTTGCGGAGGTTTGGGTTGATGGGAGGGGTTCATCAGCTGGGTCAGGCTGCTATATAGAGCCCCGGTGGAGAGTGTGGCTACGAATCGGCGGAGGTCGGAGTATTTTCGGCTGTACCGAGGGACGAGGCAGGGGTGCCCCCTGTCCCCCTTGTTGTTTGCATTGGCAATTGAGCCTTTGGCCATGGCACTAAGAGAGTCCAGGAAATGGAGGGGAGTGGTCCGAGGAACATCGGGTGTCGCTGTATGCGGACGACCTGTTGCTGTGTGTGGCAGATCCAGTGGAGGGGATGGCGGAGGTCATGCGGATCCTAAGGGAGTTTGGGGACTTCTCGGGCTATAAGCTCAACGTAGGGAAAAGTGAGCTTTTTGTGGTGCATCCAGGGGACCAGGGAAAGGGGATAGACGACCTACCATTGAAGAGGGCGGAAAGGAACTTTCGGTACTTGGGGATCCAGGTGGCTGGAAGCTGGGGGGGCCCTGCACAAGCTCAATTTGACACGGTTGGTGGAGCAGATGGAGGAGGATTTCAAAAGATGGGATGTGCTGCCACTCTCGCTAGCGGGCAGGGTACAGTCGGTTAAAATGATGGTCCTCCCGAGGTTTCTCTTTGTGTTCCAGTGACTTCCTGTTATGATTACCAAGGCCTTTTTTAAACGGGTAGGTAGGAGCATCATGGGTTTCGTGTGGGCAAATAACACCCCGAGGGTAAAGAGGGTGTTTCTGGAGCGTAGCAGGGACAGGGGAGGGCTGGCGCTGCCGAATCTGTGCGGCTTTTATTGGGCAGCCAACGTGGCGATGATCCGAAAGTGGGTAATAGAGGGAGAGGGGGCAGCGTGGAAGAGGTTGGAGATGGCATCCTGCAGGGGCACAAGCCTGAGGGCGCTGGTGACGGCACCGCTGCCACTGTCGCCGACAAGATACACCACGTGTCCGGTGGTGGCGGCGACGTTGAAGATCTGGGGGCAGTGGAGACGGCATAGGGGCGAGATGGGAGCCTCGGTGTGGTCCCCGATCCGGGAGAACCATCGGTTCGTCTCGGGAAGGATGGATGGGGGGTTTCGGAGCTGGCATCGGGCAGGGATTAGAAGAATGGGGGACCTGTTTATAGATGGGACGTTTGCGAGCCTAAGGGCGCTGGAGGAGAAGTTTGGGTTACCCCCGGGAAATGCATTCAGGTATATGCAAGTGAGGGCGTTTGTGAGGCGGCAGGTGAGAGAATTCCCGTTGCTCCCGGCACAGGGGATTCAGGACAGGGTGATTTTGGGTGTATGGGTCGGAGAGGGCACGGTTTCGGCGATCTATCAGGAGATGAAAGAAGAGGAGGAGGCCTCGGTAGAGGAGTTAAAGGGCAAGTGGGAGGAGGAGCTTGGGGAGGAGATAGATGAGGGTCTGTGGGCTGATGCCCTGAGTAGGGTTAATTCCTCTTCCTCTTGCGCCAGGCTCAGCCTAATACAATTTAAGGTTACTCACAGAGCGCATATGACAGGGGCGAGGTTGAGTAGGTTCTTTGGGGTGGAGGACAGGTGTGGGAGGTGCTCGGGAAGCCCGGCAAATCACGTCCACATGTTCTGGTCGTGCCCGGCACTGGATGGGTTCTGGAGGGGTTTCACGAGGACCATGTCCAAGGTGGTGAAAGTCCAGGTCAAGCCGAGTTGGGGGTTGGCACTATTTGGGGTAACGGACGAGCCGGGAGTGCAGGAGGCGAAAGAGGCCGGTATTCTGGCCTTTGCGTCCCTGGTAGCCCGGCGAAGGATCTTGCTATTATGGAAAGACGCGAAGCCCCCCAGTGTGGTAGCCTGGACAAATGACATGGCAGGGTTCATTAAGCTGGAGACGATAAAGTTTGCTTTGAGAGGGTCTGCGCAGGGGTTCTTCAGGCGGTGGCAACCGTTCCTCGGCTATCTCGCGGAGCGTTAGGAGGAGGTCAGCAGCAGCAGCAACCCAAGGGTGGGGGGAGAGGGGGGATCTCTTTCGAGGGGGGTATTTGGGTGGATGGGGGGGGGGGGGCTTCCCCAAGGGTACCTTTGAATGTCATATGGGGGGGGTTACTATATACGAGGGAAACCCAATGTATAAGTTTGGTATTATTTTCGATTGTTGTATTTGTGTTCTTTTTTCTTTTTGTTATGGGGGGGGGGGGGTTGTTAAAAGTTTTGTTGGAAAAATCTGAATAAACATATATTTTTTTTTAAATGTATTCTTTAAAAAAAAATTATACTGAATCCCAACTCTTTCAAGTTGCAAAACACTGTGCCCAGTGCTGAAGCAATGACTGCTTTCATCTCCAGGACCTCAGTAACATGTCCTCTATGTGACTAAAGTCTATTTTGCCTCCAGGGTGGAAGTTCCAAAGTGATGCAACCTTGGACAGTCTCAACTCCATTCTAGACAACTGCGGGGCACAGCATCAAATTTACATTTACAAATTCCAGACCCAGCGGTTTGAAAGCGGTGCATCCTGTTAGGATTCCCAGAAGCACTGCTTCTGTTTCTCCAACTCCTTCCGATGTCAGGCAGTTGAGTTCCTTCAAAAAAGACATTTCTACACAGCAGCAACTTAATGCAACAAAAATGGAATGTGCCCAAAGACAGCAGTGGCCGTGTCAACAAATGCCAGGTCAGAGTCAGAATTAAACACAATAAAAGGTGATTCACACAGAAGAACATCAGCGGTTTTCCTGGGAGACAGAGGTAGGGTGGTAATAATAATCACTTATTGTCACAAGTAGGCTTCAATGAACTTACTGTGGAAAGCCCCTAGTCGCCACATTCCGTCGCCTGTTCGGGGAGGCCAGTACGGGAATTGAACCCACGCTGCTGGCATTGTTCTGCATTACAAGCCAGCTATTTAGCCCACTGTGCTAAACCAGCCCCTAATGTCACTGTACTAGTAATCCAGATGCTTAGGCTAATGCCCAGGGGACAGCAGGTTCAAATTCTACAATGGCAGCTTGTGGAACTTAAATTCAAATAATCAATCGAGAATTAAAAAGCTAGCCTGAGTAAAGGTGGCCACAAAACCATTGCCGATTGTTGGAAAAATCTATCTGCTTTACTATTGTCCTTTAGGGAAGGAAATCTGCCATCCCCTCACCCTCTTTCAAAGAGCCAGTACAAGCTTGATGGGCCAAATTGCCTCCTTCTGCAAGACGCTGTGATTTTTGCCATGGGTGATGGGACATTGATCTAGTTTCAGCCAGAAAGGCACAAAAGTCACTCGAATAAATTATTTGAAATTATTCAAATATATTTATTTATTGGCTCAACGTGCTGTGCTGAGAAATAACAATTAACCCCACACCGCTTTACACCACATCTAAAACCCACCATGAGCTCATTTCAGACAATATGTTCACAAATGAAACAAATTCTATTCCCCACTAATGAAATCATTCTTCTGGCTGATCAATAAACAATTAAGATGGAGGAACAATCCATGGTTGAGCTTAAGCCATCTTGATCCAGCTTCCACTGGGAACCGTCCATGATGTAGCAATCTCACTCGGAAGCCTTAACAATGATCAATGTCTGGGGTGTCTGTCCGTCCTTCAGAGGAGACACGAAGCTCAGCGGAAATCAGATCTTTATTAGCAACAGAATTTTACAGGCCACCACCAGCAGGTTTGCAAGTAGTAGGGTGCTGGGTGGAGGGAGAATCCCCTGATTGGGCTTCAGGTGGGGGGGGGGGGGTTACTGGCCCCCTTTCGAGATCGCACAAAAGTTCTGGGCCCCAGCCCCCACCACCCCACTCCAGCTGCCCTTCAGATCAAGATCTCTACCCCTCTCAGCCCGCCCCCCCCAGATTATTTCACCTCCCTACCACCAGACCCCGGACTTCCCCAGGTCCTGTGCGCCCTGCAGTTTACGTCTGGAGACTGCTTGCAGTATCGACAGTGGCCTCTGCTCCCAGTGGCACTTCTGGGACTACAGAGCTGCCAGCTTATCAGACTGCCTGGCAAGCTCTCCCGAGGCAGGACTTCCATCCCAGTAAGGGATTAAATGATCCTCAGAGCGTTAAGTGGTTCTGGACAGCCGGCATTGGCAGGGATGCCTTCCCCCACCAACTTCTCTGGCGGATTGGCGGAAAGCCGCACTCTCAAGAAAAATTCTGTCTGAGTGTTACAGGAAGGCAGGATGGGGCTGGAACACCTGGAGGGGAGCCGAGGGGGTTTAAGGCGGGTTTCTGGGACGGTGCGGAGGAGGTTTTACTTTCAGGTTAATGACCTGTCATTCAGAACGGAGTGATGAAACCTGAAACATTCATTCTCTCCACAGATGCTGCCTGACCTGCTGAGTATTTTCTGCACAATGGGCAACATATTAAGAGTATCACCTCCAGGTGCACTTTCTGTTGGTCGTACTTAACGTACGGCAACATCACCCCCAATACCATCATCAAGAAGCAAAAAACCTGAACAGAAGTGTCCCCTTTGTTGATGGGGAACAGCTAATTAAAAAAACAAACAGTGCAAATAAAAGTGGATTAAAATAGATAGGTGCTTGATGGCCAGCACAGACACAGTGGGCTCTTTCTATGACTCAAAAGGAAACTTCTAGAATTTCAGAGGCCAGATGGGCAGCACAGTAGCACAGTGGTTAGTTAGCACTCTTTGTAGTGCCAGGGACCTGGGTTCGATTCCCGGCTTGGGTCACTGTCTGTGCGGAGTCTGCACAAGCTCCCCATGTCTGCGTGGGTTTCCTCCGGGTGCTCTGGTTTCCTCCCACAAGTCTCGAAAGACGTGCTTGTTAGGTGAGTTGGACATTCTGGATTCTCCCTCTGTGTACCCGAACAGGCGCCGGATTGTGGCGACTAGGGGCTTTTCACAGTAACTTCATTGCAGTGTTAATATAAGCCTACTTGTGACACTAATAAAGATTATTAGTACGTGGGTGAACAAGACTGCAGAAGAGTGCAGGCATCCAGACTAACCCCACCTTCCAAGGGCTATGTCCATCATGGACCTCTGAACGGCCACCTTGCTCAAACCCAGGAATAAAGTTGTCTAGTCTTCTTTTCACTGGACTAAATTAAGATTTTTTTTTGCCAATTCCCACCTTTCAGATGTGATTCAGTTGGAGTTATTCCCAGTTTCTTGAAGTACTGATCCGTTTCTGGATCCACCACCAGCAGCCTGGCCTCTTCCTCACTGGCTTTGATCCAAGCTACAACTTCACTATGCTTCTTCCCTTCAATATTCACACCATTCACCTGCAAAGAAGCAAGAGACAAACACATGATTCTCCCAGAGCATTTATCAGATCCCAATTCTGCGAAGAGACCAGTGGGATCATTGGTGAACTGTGAAAATGATTAGGAGGGTTTGGAAACGGTTTTGTTACCTCCACAACTCTGTCTTGGGCCCGCAGGCCAGCTTTAGCAGCGCAGGAATCTGGGTCAACCGATCGGATGTACTGCCCAGGCTTCGCTTTCTCACTGTGTAGGTTGAAGCCATAGCCATTTTGGCACTTCTTCATGCAGCACAGCCGAGGGCACAGTTCTTTGGTTTGTCCATTGAGTTCCTGCAACATAATGGAAACACAAGACATTTGTTTTTAAAGTATGTGACTCTCCTACACCTTGCTGTATCCACGGGCAGCACCCGGACACAACCAAACAACTTGCATGTATCTAGCACCTTCAATTTAGTAGCAATATCCCAGCAGCATTAGCAAACATAATCTGGCACCAATATATCACATAGAGATATTAGGACAAAGCTTTGGGCTTCAAGGAGTGCTTTAAAGGAAGAGGGAGATGTGAAGATGGTTATGGAGGGAATTCAAGAGCTTTGAGCCAAGTCGGTGGGGTGGGTGGGGAGGGGGAACGAATGCAATATTTTTAGTTTAGACAACTCTGCTTTCCAAAGATATTCCTTCGCCACGTCTTCATTGAGAGCAGCGTATTAAGAAATTAGGAACAAGAGTGGATCATTCATCCATCAAGCCTCTTTTACTATTCAATGAGATTGTGGCTGATCTGCATCTTTAACTCACCTGCCTTGGATCTGTAATGCTTAATATCTTAACTCAGCAAATGCCTATCAAACTCGACATTTTCCGTTGACCCCCCAGCTTCATTGGATTTTCTAGCGGGGAAGAGTTTTGCATTTCCACTGCCCTCGTGTGTGGAGAAGCGCTTCCTGACATCATCAGTAAATGACCTGGATAGAAGTTAAGGGTGCCTTGTTCCGAACTCCCAGTCAAATTATTTTTCTCTATCAACCCAATTATATATATTTCTATTCGTTCATGAGATGCAGGCGTCCCCGAGGCATTTAAGAGTCAACCACATTGCTGTGGATTTGGAGTCACTTCTGGGACATTCCAGGTAAGGATGGCAGAATTCATTCTCTAAAAGGACATGAGTGAACCACATGGATTTTTACAACAATCAGCAACAGTTTCATGATCATCATTAGACTTTTAATTCTGGATGTTTATTCAAATTTCACCTTCTGCAGTGGTGGGATTCGAACTCCAGTCCCCAAAGCCTCCTGGGTTCCTGGATTGCTAGTCCAGTGACAATACCATTACGCTACTGATTCCCCTTGTTTATATCGCCCCCTAATCTTCCATACTCAATGGAATCCTAACCTTGTCGATGCAGCTTATCCTCAAATATGTACTCACTGCATCCTCCTTCCATAAACTACTATTTCTTCTCTCCTGTCACCATCTTCAATATGACATTTCCTTCATTACAACTGTGACTACACGCCAAAAAGATGCCCTGCAGGAATTCACCAGGACTCCGCAGACAGCACCTTCCAAACCCATAACCGCTACCATCTAGAATGACAAGGGCAGCAGATGCATGGAACACCACCACCTGGAGGTTCCCCTCCAAGCCATCCCCATCCGGACTTGGAAATATATCGCCATCCGGTCACTGGGTCAAAATCTGCCAACTCCCTCCCTAACAATCTGTGGGAGTATCTACACCAAAGGTACTGCAGCGGTTCAAGTAAACAGTTTGCCACCACCTTCTCAAGGGCAGTTAGAGATGAGCAACAAATACTGGCCCAGCCGGTGATGCCCACGTCCCGCAAATTAATAAAAAATACCTAATTTGGCTGTAAAATGTTTTGGGACAACTGGTGATTGGGAAAGGCACTATATAAATGCACATCTTTTTCACTCACTTCCCAAAGTTCCTGCCCAGTTTGCATTTTTACAATGAGTAAGACGTCAGTATGAATTGAATAACCCAAACATATCAACCAATAAAAAGACAATGCTTCAATTAATTTCACACTTGGATCATAAGAACATAAGAACTAGGAACAGGAGTAGGCCATCTGGCCCCTCGAGCCTGCTCCGCCATTTAATGAGATCATGGCTGATCTTTGTGGACTCAGCTCCACTCTCCGGCCCGTACACCATATCCCCGAATCCCTTTATTCTTTAGAAAGGCATCTATCTTTTTCTTAAAAACGTTTAAAGAAGGAGCCTCAACTGCTTCACTGGGCAAGGAATTCCAGAGATTCACAACCCTTTGGGTGAAGAAGTTCCTCCTACACTCCGTCCTAAATCTACCTCCCCTTATTTTGAAGCTATGCCCCCTAGTTCTGCTTTCCCCGACCACTGGAAACAACCTGCCCGCATTTATCCTATCTATTCCCTTCATAATTTTATATGTCTCAATAAGATGCCCCCACATCCTTCTAAACTCCAATGAGTACAGTCCCAGTCTACTCAACCTCTCGTCATAATCTAATCCCCTCAACTCTGGGATCATCCTAGTGAATCTCCTCTGCACTCCCTCCAGTGCCAATATGTCCTTTCTCAGGTAAGGAGACCAAAACTGAACACAATACTCCAGATGCGGCCTCACCAACACCCTATACAATTGCAGCATAACCTCACTAGTCTTGACCTCCATCCCTCTAGCAATGAAAGACAAAACTCGATTAGCCTTCTTAATCACCTGTTGCACCTGCACACCAACTTTTTGCGACTCGTGCACCAGCACACCCAGGTCCCTCTGCACAGCAGCATGTTTTAACATCTTACCGTTTAAATAATAATCCATTCTGCTGTTATTCCTCCCAAAATGGATAGCCTCACACTTGGCAACATTGAATTCCATCTGCCAGACCCTAGCCCATTCACCTAACCTATCCAAATCCTTCTGCAGACTTCCGGTATCCTCTGCCCTTTTTGCTTTACCACTCATCTTAGTGTCTTCTGCAAACTTTGACACATTGCACTTGGTCCCCAACTCCAAATCGTCTATGTAAATTGTGAACAACTGCGGGCCCAACACTGATCCTTGAGGGACCCCACTAGTTACAGGTTGCCAACCAGAGAAACACCCATTTATCCCCACTCTCTGCTTTCTGTTAGTTAACCAGTCCTCTACCCATGCTACCACTTTACCCTCAATGCCATGCATCTTTAGTTTATGCAGCAACCTTTTGTGTGGCACCTTGTCAAAAGCTTTCTGGAAATCCAGATATACCACATCCATTGGCTCCCTGTTATCTACTGCACTGGTAATGGCCTCAAAAAATTCTACCAAATTAGTCAGACACGACCTACCCTTTGTGAACCCATGCTGCGTCTGCCCAATGGGACAATTTCCCTCCAGGTGCCCCGCTATTTCCTCCTTAATGATAGATTCCAGCATTTTCCCTACAACCGAAGTTAAGCTTACCGGCCTATAATTACCCGCTTTCTGCCGACCTCCTTTTGTAAACAGTGGTGTCACGTTTGCTACTTTCCAATCCTCTGGGACCACCCCAGAGTCTAGTGAATTTTGATAAATTATCACTAGTGCGTTTACAATTTCCCTAGCCATCTCTTTTAACACTCTGGGCTGCATCCCATCAGGGCCAGGAGACTTGTCTACCTTTAGCCCCATTAGCTTGCCCAATACTGCCTCCTTAGTGATTACAATCATTTCAAGGTCCTCACCTATCATATCCTTATTTCCATCAGTCACTGGCATGTTATTTGTGTCCTCCACTGTGAAGACTGACCCAAAAAAACCTGTTCAGCTCCTCAGCCATTTCCCCGTCTCCTATTATTAAATCTCCCTTCTCATCTTCCAAAGGACCAATATTTACCTTAGCCACTCTTTTTTGTCTTATATATTTGTAGAAGCTTTTACTATCTGCTTTTATGTTCTGAGCCAGTTTACTTTCATAGTCAACCATACTATTCTTTATGGCTTTTTTAGTAGCTTTCTGTTGTCCCCTAAAGACTTCCCAGTCCTCTAGTCTCCCACTAATTTTTGCCACTTTGTATGTTTTTTCCTTCAATTTGATACTCTCCCTCACCTCCTTAGATATCCACGGTCGATTTTTCCCCTTTCTACCGTTGTTCTTTTTTGTCGGTATGAACCTTTTCTGAACACTGTGAAAGATCGCTCGGAAGGTTCTCCACTGTTCCTCAACTGCTTCACCATGAAGTCTTTGCTCCCAGTCTACTTTAGCTAGTTCTTCTCTCATCCCATTGTAATCGCCTTTGTTTAAGCACAAAACACTAGTGTTTGATTTTACCTAGTCATCCTCCAACTGTATTTTAAATTCCACCATATTGTGGTCGCTCCTTCCGAGAGGAACCCGAACTATGAGATCATTAATCAATCCTGCCTCATTACACAGGACCAGATCTAGGACCGCTTGTTCCCTTGTAGGTTCCATTACATACTGTTCCAGGAAATTATCCCGGGCACATTCTATAAACTCCTCCTCAAGGCTGCCTTTACCAACCTGGTTAAACCAATCGATATGCAGATTAAAATCTCCCATGATAACCGCTGTACCATTTCTACATGCATCCGTTATTTCTTTGCTTATTGCCTGCGCTACCATCCTGTTACTATTTGGTGGCCTATAGACTACTCCTATCAGTGACCTTTTCGCCTTACTATTCCCGATTTCCACCCAAATTGATTCAACCTTGTCCTCCATAGCACCAATATCATCCCTTACTATTGCCCGGATGCCATCCTTAAACAACAAAGCTACACCACCGCCCTTACCGTCCATTCTATCCTTTCGTATAGTCTGATACCCTTGGATATTTAACTCCCAGTCGTGACCATCTTTTAACCATGTTTCAGTAATGGCCACTAAATCATAGTCATTCACGATGATTTGCGCCACCAACTTATTTACCTTATTTCGTATACTACGAGCATTCAGGTAAAGTACACTTATGCTGTTTCTTATGTCTTGGTTATGAATCCTAACACCTTGATCAGTAACTTTTCGCAATTTATTTTTCCTCTTACCCTTTCTCCTAATTTTCCTTGTCTTTGAACCCATATCTCCACATAATAACCTGTCACGTAACCTGCTGCCTTGATCTCCATTAACCATTATACTGTCCATAGCTTTACACTTCCCTTCCCCCCAACTTGCTAGTTTAATGTCCTTGTGACCAACCTAGTTATCCTATTCGCTAGAACACTGGTCCCAGAATGGTTCAGATGAAGACCGTCCCAACGGTACAGGTCCCTCCTGCCCCAGTACTGATGCCAATGCCCCATGAAATGGAATCCCTCTTTCCCGCACCACTCCTTTAGCCACGTGTTAACTTCTCTAATTTTCTCAACCCTATGCCAATTGGCACGTGGCTCGGGTAGTAATCCAGAGATTATAACCCTGGAGGACCTGCTCTTTAATTTAGTCCCTAGTGTTTGATAATCCCCAAACAGGTCCTCTTTCCTAGTCTTACCTATGTTGTTAGTCCCAACGTGGACCACAACAACTAGATCCTCCCCCTCCCTCTCCAAAATCCTTTCAAGCCGATCAGAGATGTCCCTCACCCTGGCACCGGGCAGGCAACATACCATACGGGACTCTCGATCTGGCTTACAAAGGATGCCATCAATCCCCCAATTATAGAATCCCCTACAACTACCACTTGTCTTTTTGCTCCCCCCTCTTGAATGGCTTCCTGTACCACGGTGCAGTGGTCAGTCAACGCATCCTCCCTACAGCCCTCTTCCTCATCCACACAGGGAGCAAGTACCAGGATCAGCAATCTAAAGCCTCAATCTTTGGTTAAAAAACAGTGGCTCCATTGGAATGACACCCATTCTAATTGAAAGAGACATGTACTACACACCACTGCCCAGCACTCTTCTCAACTCTTATCAATTTGTTCTCAGGCCAATATACAAGGATAATTTTTTCCAAAAGATGGTCCCTGACACTACCTTGCCTGCCAGGAACACAAACAATTTTCCGTCAACAGAAGCTTCGGTTTGGGAAAGTAAAATTGACCGAATCTTTGAACAACTTCTGTAATCAAGTGCTCAGTTAATTGAATCAAGTAAATCAACAATGATGCATAGACCAAACTAATCAATGCAAGAGAGCCCTTTGCCCTTGGATGTGTCTAATACTCTTATTTTCAAGTCATTGGCCTGGGTGACGCAGTGCCACAAGGTTGCGCACTGTCTGTATTTAATGCGGCACAGGAAGGCGTGATTAGATATAATCTCAAAACTTCACAGCAGAAGAAAAAGACCTTCCACAACCTCTCAAGTAACACCTATCTGTTGAAAATGCGGTCTGATAACAACGGCCAACCATCCAGGTTGAAAGAGAGAGCCACACTTTAAAATTACAAATACTATACAGATATAAGAAACAGGCCATACAGAACTGCAAACCTGTTCCCTCATTCAATATTAGGCTGATGATATGCCGAATGTTTAAAGGATGAGCGCTGATAATATGGATGGGAGGAGGGAAAGATGGAATGCCCAGCAAGGAGGACTGGGTCAGATTGTGTAAGGCACTCTGTCCTGGCGAATATTTATCTCTCAACCAACATGACTAAATAGCACATGCCGTTTGTGGGAGCTTGCTTGTGCCAATTGGCTGAGACATTTCCCATATTACAACAGTGACGTCTTTGTGGAACACTAAAGGACTCTGTGTTACTCTGATAATGGACTGAGCAACAAAAGGACTACAGGCAAGCTAAGCAAGATTCCATCAATTGCAGGGCACAGTAGCAGAGGGGGTACCTTCAGTTGACATTCAATAGCAACAAACACAGCATCTGTGCTGCAGATGTGTCCTAAAGTGCACTCACCTACGTACAAATCAGATAAGCCGTTTTATGGCTCCTAACCGAAATGAAAGTCGCCACAGTCCCAGAGGATCATAGGCTGCTCTCTCCCGTGTGTGAGAGAGAGGCCTGACTGGCGGTGATTTAACCCAAGGGTCACCACACCTCAGTGAGGGACAAGGTTGAAAAGGTGGGGCCCTTCAGAGAATTGAACCCGCGCTGTTGGTGTCGTTCCGCATCACGAACCAGCCAGCCAGCCAACTAAGCTAACCGACATCTGTTCCCAAGTGCATGCAGGTCTTCTCATCTGTTGGGTAAGGTACCCTCCCCTCAAAGTCAAAATGATCTGCAGCACCGCACTGACAATTCACCCCATAATGCAAACTGTGCAGTGTCAGCCTGCCAAAGAACGGCTATTGCTTTAAGAAGGTGCTCTGCAGCATAAATGCATTGTGAGGAGAGATACAGGAGAATGCTTATTGGAATCCACCTTGAAGAGCTCATACGTCATGAATATTGAAAGCAAAGCGAAAACGGTTTATAATTGTCATCTGAACTACAATATTGAATGACAGCCTTTATTTGGCGCACAGTGGTATTATTCCATGCAACAGATACTTCAGTTTTTTTCTCCCCCAAAGACAAAACCAAAAATGTCAATCAGGAATCCAGGATGTTGCAATGAGAGGCAAGTAGTAATACCGATGGAAGTAAATGATAGCAAATGCTACAATCCTTTAAAGTATCACGGTATTTATTCCACTCTACTTAAAAACTCACAACCTTGTAAATAGTTAATTGTGGTGCATAAATTTGGATCAAAAGAGTATTGGAATTGGTATGCTTCCCCCCACATTGTTTGTGGTCAAACATATTCCCCATTGGTACATCGAACACGTCGGTTTCGGTGGCAGCTAACCCAACAGGCAAATAAAGCTAAAAAAAAAATCTTCTGCGCACTATTTTAAAGTAACAGTTAGAAAATCAATCACACACATATGGGTTGATCTCTTTGTGCACCATCTGCAGTTCACAACTGCACATTATTCCACCAGCTACGTGTCCCAACACTTACAATTCTGATTGTGTACATTATGGACTCACCCAGACACATACTTGCAATGCCCAAGTTCTAAATTATCGCAAAATTCTCCATTATAATAGCTCACATTAGTTTTTTGTTTTAAAAAAGCGCATTACTCACTTGTGCCTATTTTTGACAAACTGTTCTCATGCTTGACATAATGATCCCAATTCATGATGCATGTTCATGAAAATATATATTTGTAAAGCTTACGGTAGATTTGTGATGTTATTCTTCACTGATAGATACGCTGTTCAAAAGTTGGACATTTTGCTTTCAAAGTATGAGTTACTCGAAGTCTGATGGCTTTCTCCCCCCAAATAGTGGACTTTTTGCTGTTAAAGTTTCCAAATACCAGTGAGTCTTTTATGTAGTTTTCTTCTAATTTCGGATTTTTGATTGATCACTTCAAAAGAATGAAACTCCAGAATCAATGGGCATTCTAGTGCGTGAATGAAACGGAAGTGGAGACACCGCTACATCATACAGTGCAGTATGTGGCTGAAATCACCACCAACTGGTACAGATGCAAGCTGGCAAGAAACTTTTGATTCCCTACCAGCCTGTTCATTCTACTAGAGTCAGGCAGAGTTTAGCTGCATAATGCGTTCTGCGATTACAATAATGAGTGTAACAGGCTACTGAACCATAAAATATTATGTTACTGCTTTGCTATTTTCCACAATTAATGATGCTCAAGCTTTGGTTTGATCAATGTCCTTTCGTTCAACCAGTGTGGGCCGTATTGCACAAGACTACTACAGCTCAAAACAGCACTATCGTCTCGAAGATATTTTATTCCAATCATCATGCACGGACCTTCACTGAAGTTCAAGTTACTGAAGGATCCATTATAGAAAAGTAATCCTTGTAGAAATGTCCCAAACAGCTTCAACAGGCAATTAAATGTGCTGGAATATAAAGACTGTCATTATGTAGACAAGAATTGTCAGATAAACAGCAATGTGATAAATGACCGGTTAATCTGTTTTTGATGAGATTGAGACGAAGAGGAATGTTTGTAGGAAAGCAAACTCCCCACTCTAAGCAGCTTTGGATCTTTGACAGCGACTATTCTTTCAGAAAATAAGATTTGGGCTACAGTATTAGAGTAATTTAAGACCTGGCATGGTATATCATAAGACTGAGAGGAACAGGTGACTTTGCACCCATGGTTCCCACAGCTTTTCAGCACTGGAATTTACCTTTCCTTATGTCCAGGTCTGCTGTAAACCAATTGAGGAACTGATTGCAGTAGGGAGAGAGAAGGGAATTAACGCTTCGAGTCCGTTTGGCTCTTCGTCAGAACCGGGTGAGAGGGAAAATCTGTTTGATACTATATTGTAGCTGGAAGAGATTGCGATGAAAATAGAGCAAATTTAGGAACAAGAGATAGATTACCAGGTGTGGGGGCGTGAAGATGTGTTTTTCCATTGAGACAGAGATATTAAAAGAAGGGTTAAGATGGAGAAGAAAAGGGTCACAAGTTGTTGAACTTATAAACAGGGTTCTCCGGTCACCAACTCAATTGATGTTTGTGGGAGCTGCTGCGAGTTCATAGTTGAGGTTCCCCCGACATTACCACAATAACTATACGTCAAAAAGGTACTTGATAGGTGTTCTGGCACATCCCGAGGTTCAGCAAGTTCTTGCCACCTGTCGTCATCAGGAGACGATGTGGGAAAGGCAGCAACGAGGGCACCCAGATTGCCAAAGGAAAACCAACCAGACGCGGCAATGTGGCAGGGTGCAATATCCCACAACACACCCAGCAAACTTCCAAAGCCTTCCAGGAGTTGGTTGATTGTATTCCTGGAAATCTTGTCACCTGGGGCGAAATTCTCCGGTATCGGCGCGATGTCCGCCGACTGGCGCCCAAAACTGGCGTAAATCAGTCGGGCATCGCGCCACCCCAAAGGTGCGGAATGCTCCGCATCTTGGGGGGCCGAGCCGCAACCTTAAGGGGCTAGGCCCACGCCGGACAAATTTCCGCCCCGCCAGCTGGCAGAAAAGGCCTTTGGTGCCCCGCCAGCTGGCGCAGAAATGACATCTCCGGGCGGCGCATGCGCGGGAGCGTCAGCGGCCGCTGACGGCATTCCTGCTCTTGCGCAGTGGAGGGAGTCTCTTCCGCCTCCGCCATGGTGGAGACCGTGGCGAAGGCGGAAGGGAAAGAGTGCCCCCACGGCACAGGCCCGCCTGCGGATCGGTGGGCCCCGATCGCGGGCCAGGCCACCGTGGGGGCACCCCCCGGGGCCAGATCGCCCCGCCCCCCCACCCAGGACCACGGAGCCCGCCCGCGCCGCCTTGTCCCGCCGGTAAGGTAGGTGGTTTAATCTACACCGGCGGGACAGGCATTTTAGCGGCGGGACTTCGGCCCATCCGGGCCGGAGAATCGCGGGGGGGGGGGGGGGGGGGGGGCCGCCAACCAGTGCGGCGCGATTCCCGCCCCCGCCGAATATCCGGTGCCAGAGAATTCGGCAACCGGCGTGGGCGGGATTCACGCCAGCCCCCGGCGATTCTCCGACCCGGCGGGGGGGTCGGAGAATCTCGCCCCTGATGTCCCATCTCTATCTCCCCACCTCCACGCTCTCTCCACTGGATCACCCGACACATCCACTTTCATTTGACCACATTGTTCTATGATCACCCGACAGTCAAGAAGCATCTATTCAGCCTTTTATTCCTGTCTGCAATAGTTTTGTCAAAGTAAATTCAATTATCCAATTTTGGGCTGAATTTTCACTCCCAGGTTGGGAGCTCAGAGTTGGAAAAAATTCCTGACTCCGCAAGCCCGACTTGGGAGAAGGTACCCTGAAGCTTTGGATTTTCGTTCCAGGGGGCCAGGTGTAAACAGGAATCAGGCCTGCTGGGGATGGGAGATGGGGCGTTGGCCATTGGGGGCGGGGCCAAGGGGGAAGCGCGGGCTCGGTTCCCGCGCTATGATAATCATGGCGGGAATAGGGAAGCAGGAAGGAGGAGGCGTCGCACGATGCGAGCCGAGGTCACGGGGGGGAAGCCGAGGTCGGCCAGAGTTTGCTGACTTCTGGGAGCAACATGGGGGTGCAACTACGCTAGTGGGGAATCTAGCGGGGGGGTGGGAGGCGGGAATTACTGGGCTGCTGCTGCTGGGGAGAGGGGGGAGCTGGTATGGGGTGGGATGGGCGGGGGGGGCACCGCCTGGGGGGGGGGGGGGGGCACAGCTGCGTGGGAACCGGGTGAGGAGCTGGAAAAAGGGGATGGCTAATCGGCAAGGGGGAGGGGTAAAAAGCCCCCCAACCCGGCTGATCACGTGGAACGTGAGAGGGCTGAACGGGCCGATAAAGAGGGCACGGGTACTCGCACACCTTAAGAAACTTAAGGCAGACGTGGTTATGTTACAGGAAACGCACTTGAAACTGATAGACCAGGTGAGACTACGCAAAAGTTGGGTGGGGCAGGTGTTCCATTCGGGGCTAGATGCGAAAAACAGGGGGGTGGCTATATTAGTGGGGAAGCGGGTAATGTTTGAGGCAAAGACTATAGTGGCGGATAGCGGGGGCAGATACGTGATGGTGAGTGGCAAACTACAGGGGGAGACGGTGGTTTTGGTAAACGTATATGCCCCGAACTGGGATGATGCCAATTTTATGAGGCGTATGCCAGGACGCATCCCGGACCTAGAGGTGGGAAAGTTGGTAATGGGGGGAGATTTCAATACGGTGTTGGAACCAGGGCTGGACAGGTCGAGGTCCAGGACTGGAAGGAGGCCGGCAGCAGCCAAGGTGCTTAAAGATTTTATGGAGCAGATGGGAGGAGTAGACCCGTGGAGATTTAGCAGACCTAGGAGTAAGGAGTTTTCGTTTTTCTCCTATGTCGACAAAGTCTATTCGCGAATAGACTTTTTTGATTTGGGAAGGGCGTTGATCCCGAAGGTGAGGGGAACGGAGTATACGGCTATAGCCATTTCGGATCACGCTCCACATTGGGTGGACTTGGAGATAGGGGAGGAAACAGAAGGGCGCCCACCCTGGAGAATGGACATGGGACTAATGGCAGATGAGGGTGTGTGTCTAAGGGTGAGGGGGTGCATTGAAAAGTACTTGGAACTCAATGATAATGGGGAGGTCCAGGTGGGAGTGGTCTGGGAGGCGCTGAAGGCAGTGGTTAGAGGGGAGCTGATATCAATAAGGGCACATAAAGGAAAGCAGGAGAGTAGGGAATGGGAGCAGTTGCTGCAAGAACTTCTGAGGGTGGACAGGCAATATGCGGAGGCACCGGAGGAGGGACTGTACAGGGAAAGGCAAAGGCTACACGTAGAATTTGACTTGCTGACAACGGGTACTGCAGAGGCAGTGGAGGAAGGCACAGGGTGTACAGTACGAATATGGGGAGAAGGCGAGCAGGTTGCTGGCCCACCAATTGAGGAAAAGGGGAGCAGCAAGGAAAATAGGGAGAGTGAGGGATGAGGAAGGAGAGATGGAGCGGGGCGCGGAGAGAGTGAACGGAGTGTTCAAGGCATTTTATAAAAAATTATACGAAGCTCAACCCCCGGATGGGAGGGAGAGAATGATGGGCTTTCTGGACCGGCTGGAATTTCCCAAGGTGGAGGAGCAGGAAAGGGTGGGACTGGGAGCACAGATTGAAATAGAGGAAGTAGTGAAAGGAATTAGGGGCATGCAGGCGGGGAAGGCCCCGGGACCGGATGGATTCCCAGTTGAAATTTACAGGAAATATGTGGACTTGCTCGCCCCGCTACTGATGAGGACCTTTAATGAGGCAAAGGAAAGGGGACAGCTGCCCCCGACTATGTCTGAGGCAACGATATCGCTTCTCCTAAAGAAGGAAAAGGACCCGCTGCAATGCGGGTCCTATAGACCTATTTCCCTCCTGAACGTAGACGCTAAGATTCTGGCCAAGGTAATGGCAATGAGGATAGAGGATTGTGTCCCGAGGGTGGTCCATGAGGACCAAACTGGGTTTGTGAAGGGGAGACAGCTGAATACGAATATACGGAGGCTGCTCGGGGTAATGATGATGCCCCCACCAGAGGGGGAAGCGGAGATAGTGGTGGCGATGGATGCCGAGAAAGCATTTGATAGAGTGGAGTGGGATTATCTGTGGGAGGTGCTGAGAAGATTTGGTTTTGGAGATGAGTATGTTGGATGGGTGCAGCTGTTGTATAGGGCCCCAGTGGCGAGTGTGGTCACGAATGGACGGGGATCTGCATACTTTCGGCTCCATAGAGGGACAAGGCAGGGATGCCCTCTGTCCCCATTATTGTTTGCACTGGCGATTGAGCCCCTGGCAATAGCATTGAGGGGTTCCAAGAAGTGGAGGGGAGTACTTAGAGGAGGAGAAGAACACCGGGTATCTCTGTATGCAGATGATTTGCTGTTATATGTAGCGGACCCGGCGGAGGGGATGCCAGAGATAATGCGGACACTTCGGGAGTTTGGAGAATTCTCAGGCTATAAACTGAACATGGGGAAAAGTGAGTTGTTTGTGGTGCATCCAGGGGAGCAGAGCAGAGAAATAGAGGACTTTCCGCTGAGGAAGGTAACAAGGGACTTTCGTTACTTGGGGAGCCAGATAGCCAAGAATTGGGGAACATTGCATCGGTTAAATTTAACGCGATTGGTGGAACAAATGGAGGAGGACTTCAAGAGATGGGACATGGTATCCCTGTCAATGGCAGGGAGGGTGCAGGCGGTTAAAATGGTAGTCCTCCCGAGATTCCTCTTTGTGTTTCAGTGCCTCCCGGTGGTGATCACAAAGGCTTTTTTCAAAAGGATCGAAAAGAGTATCATGAGTTTTGTGTGGGCCGGGAAGACCCCGAGAGTGAGGAAGGGATTCTTACAGCGTAGTAGGGATAGGGGGGGGCTGGCACTACCGAGCCTAAGTGAGTACTACTGGGCTGCCAATATCTCAATGGTGAGTAAGTGGATGGGAGAAGAGGAGGGAGCGGCGTGGAAGAGATTGGAGAGGGCGTCCTGTAGGGGGACTAGCCTACAAGCTATGGTGACGGCCCCATTGCCGTTCACACCGAAGAAATACACCACAAGCCCGGTGGTGGTGGCGACTTTGAAAATTTGGGGACAGTGGAGACGGCATAGGGGAAAGACGGGAGCCTTGGTGGGGTCCCCGATAAGAAATAACCATAGGTTTGCCCCGGGGAGAATGGATGGGGGATTTGGAATATGGCAAAGAGCAGGAGTAACGCAACTGAAAGATCTGTTTGTGGATGGGAAGTTCGCAAGTCTGGGAGCGCTGATCGAGAAATATGGGTTGCCCCAAGGGAATGCATTTCGGTATATGCAACTGAAGGCTTTTGCGAGGCAACAGGTGAGGGAATTCCCGCAGCCCCCGACGCATGAGGTGCAGGACAGAGTGATCTCAAAGACATGGGTGGGGGACGGTAAGGTGTCAGATACATATAGGGAAATGAGGGACGAGGGGGAGATTATGGTAGATGAGCTGAAAGGGAAATGGGAAGAAGAGCTGGGGGAGGAGATTGAGGAGGGGCTGTGGGCGGATGCCCTAAGTAGGGTAAACTCATCGTCCTCGTGTGCCAGGCTAAGCCTGATTCAATTTAAGGTGTTACACAGGGCGCATATGACTGGAGCACGGCTCAGTAAATTCTTTGGGGTAGAGGATAGGTGTGCGAGATGCTCGAGAAGCCCAGCGAATCACACCCACATGTTCTGGTCATGTCCGGCACTACAGGGGTTCTGGGTGGGGGTGACAAAGGTGCTTTCGAAAGAAGTGGGGGTCCAGGTCGAACCAAGCTGGGGGTTGGCTATATTTGGGGTTGCACAAGAGCCGGGAGTGCAGGAGGCGAAAGAGGCCGATGTTTTGGCCTTTGCGTCCCTAGTAGCCCGGCGCAGGATACTGTTGATGTGGAAGGAAGCCAAGAATTGTCAACCTCCTCCCCGGGGGTGGAGACTTGGATAAATTACATGGCAGGGTTTATAAAGCTGGAACGGATTAAGTTCGTCCTAAGGGGATCGGCTCAAGGGTTCACCAGGCGGTGGCAACCGTTCGTCGAATACCTCACAGAAAGATAGAGGGAATGGAAAAGAAGGCAGCAGCAGCAGCAGCCCGGGTGGGGGGAGGAACCAGAAGGACTCTCAGGGTTGTTAATATATATGTATAATATGCATAGGTCGTTGCTATAAATAATTGTATATTGGACTGTTCAATCATATTTTTGGAGAGTGTTTATCTGAGACAAGGCAGTTGCCATTTAGTTTTAGTTTTTGTTATATTATTTATTCTTTGTTTATAAAGCAGGGCATTGTTATTTATACCGTTATATTATTGTGTAAAGGATACACAATGTACTGTGATGGTTGACCAAAAATTTTCAGTAAAATATATTTAAAAAAAAAAAAATAAAAGCAAACATTCACATTCGTAGCACCATACCAAAGACAGCTAATCAGTTTATAACCATTTGGCGCTGTTAATCCAAGTATGCACTTACAACCACCACCTACCCCACAACTCTGATAATGACCGGTTGTGCAAGCAATCTTATAATGATAATCTTCAGGCAATGTCAACAACTAGTGAAATTGCAAAAACAATCTATCCATAGAATCCCTACAGTGGAGAAGGAGGTCAGTCAACCCATCTAGTCTGCTTCAACCCTCTGAAAGAGCACCCTGCCGAGGCTCACGCCACCGCCCTATCCCGGTAACCAGACCTAACAGCACATCTTTGGACTGTGGGAGGAAACTGGAGCACGCGGAGGAAACCCACGCAGTCATGGGGAGAACGTGCACCCAAGGCCAGAATCACACCTGGGTCCCCTGGCACTGTGAGGCAGCAGTGCTGACCACTCTGCCACTCAGCAGGTTATTGTTTTTTCGAAAAAATGTTAGGGCTTGGGGAGTCAAATAACCTGATGGCTTTACAGAGTCATTGAGTTCATCCACTTTATCTTCACATTCAGGCCTACTCTGAAAAACCTCAAAGGGTAACTGACCTTTCCAAATAACCAACAGAATCAGACCTTTTCCTCAAACGTCTAAAGCCCACAAGAATTATACCGATTTGAAGATAGTTTCACTTTTACATGTGCAGCCGCTTCCATGAATGACGGTTGCGCAAAATAGAAAAACAAAACTTTAAGGCACCAACTGCAATCAAAATTAAACAAAAAAACAGGTTACATTTACAGTGTTATTTAGTAAGCTTATGGCACTGGGAACAAAGACTTCTTGAAAACAGATTTTTTTTCCTGGCAATAGTCATTCTAAAGCACTGGCCCAAAGGGAGCCCTTCAAATTGATATATAAAGAGTGAGAGGGATCACCGATGAGGACTGAAGCTTTCCCCTTAACTGCGTTGTTAAATAAATTATCAAGCTGCATCTGCTGTATATCAATGATTTTACCTGCAGTGTTGACAATTCTAGCCAGCTTACTTTTGCATGTCACGCTCAGGTTACCATACCAGACTGTCCTGTTAAATGTAAAAATGCTCTCTACCAGCAATACAACCCATCCCAGTCTTTCTCCCCCCCCCCCCCCCCCCCCCCCCCCACCACCACCCCTTGCTCCCAGGAAACATCAGTGATGCTGGATTCTAGCACCATTTTGGTTAAGACATGGAGCCTCTCTTGACACCGTGAACATTCAGTTTTAGAAAGCAAACACCTCAAAAGATCAACTCCATTATCCTGGAGTTTAGTGTTTGAATTCCTGGAGAATCTGGGTAATCCTGGAGAATTGGCAACCCCAGGACAAAGAAAATTCCACATTCTTGAGCATGCATTAGTGATAATTAATTTGAATCACAGAAAATTTGATAGCACAAAAAGAGGCCTTTCTGTCCATCAAGCCATTGAAACACAATTTGAATTTATACAGCACCTTTTACAGTCACGGGACACCCAAAACCCTTCACAGCCAATGAAGTAATTTAAGTGTAGTCACTGTTGTAATGTAGGAAATGCAACAGTTAATTTGTGCACAGCAAGCTCCCACAAACAGCCATGCAGTAATGGACAGATAATCGGTGTCTGTTATGTCAACTGAGGGCAGATGTACTTGGCTTAATGTTTATCCTAAAGGATGGCACCTTTGGCATCGCAGCACTCCCTCAATACTGCACTAGAGGGTCAGTTCTGATATTTGTCCTTGAGCCTCTGGAGTGGGACTTGGAAGCCACAACCCTCCGACTCGGAGGCCAGAGCGTTGCCAACTGAGCCACAGTTGGCACAAGAGACGGTAAAGGCACAGTCAAGAAATATTCCTTGCCCAGGTATTTTCAAAGTAAACATGCAAACCTTGATCACAGGAGAGGGATAGCTGTTTGATGTTTGAAAGAGCTATGGGTAGAGAGCTGGGATTGTGCAACTGAGAGATCTGTTCATAGATGGGACGTTTGCGAGTTTGGGAGCGCTGACGGAAAAATATGGGTTGCCCCAAGGGAATGCATTTCGGTACATGCAACTGAGGGCTTTTGCGAGGCAACAGGTGAGTGAATTCCCGCAGCTCCCGACGCAGGAGATTCAAGATAGAGTGATCTCAGGGACATGGATGGGGGATGGTAGGGTGTCGGATATATACAGGGAAATGAGGGACGAGGGGGAGATCATGGTGGATGAGCTGAAGGGAAAATGGGAAGAAGAGCTGGGGGAAGAGATTGAGGAGGGGCTGTGGGCTGATGCCCTACGTAGGGTAAACTCGTCGTCCTCATGCGCCAGGCTAAGCCTGATACAATTCAAGGTTTTGCACAGGGCACATATGACCGGAGCAAGGCTCAATAAATTTTTCGGGGTAGACGATAGGTGTGGGAAATGCTCGAGAAGCCCAGCAAACCACACCCACATGTTTTGGTCATGCCCGGCACTGCAGGGGATCTGGGTGGGGGTGGCAAAGGTGCTTTCGAAGGTGGTGGGGGTCCAGGTCGAGCCAGGCTGGGGGTTGGCTATATTTGGGGTTGCAGAAGAGCCAGGAGTGCAGGAGGCGAGAGAGGCTGATGTTTTGGCCTTTGCGTCCCTAGTAGCCCGGCGAAGGATATTGCTTATGTGGAAGGAAGCCAAACCCCCAGGCGTGGAGACCTGGATAAATGACATGGCAGGGTTTATAAAACTAGAACGGATAAAGTTTGTGCTAAGGGGTTCGGCTCAAGGGTTCACCAGGCGGTGGCAACCGTTCATTGACTACCTCGCAGAACGATAAAGGAAATGGGAAGGTGACAGCAGCAACCCAGGGGAGGGGGGAGGGCTCGGGTGGGTCCTCAGGGGTGGTTTTTGTATAGATATTTGTACTTGGTTATGTATATTGGATTGTTTGATTTTACTATCTGGAGAGTTATTATTTTTGTTATGGCAGTTGCCATTTAGTTTATATATTATTTATTTACTTGTTAAAACGGTCACTGTTATTTATATTGTTTTATTGTTGTAAAAAGGGAAAACCTTTGTATTGTTTTGTTTGGCCGAAAAATTTGAATAAAATATATTTTTTTTTAAAAAGAAAGAGCTATGGGAAAAGAGAAGTGGGACTGATGGAATAGCTCTTTCTGAGAACTGACACAACGGGCTGAATGGCCCTAATCTTCTGTTCCGATTCTATGAAAGCAACATTTCCTACCATTTCACCTCACCCTTCCACGTGTAAGTACTAGGAGGGGATTCAAAATTGATGAAAGTACTACAAAACGGTAGCCCGGTTGTACACATCTTGGTGCGTTTTTGTTCTCAAGTAAATAAGAGCCTCTCCAGCGGTTGTTAAATAAATCTGTGCAGATTATTATTAATGACTACTTTTTACTGGAGTTGGGAGGCAGGCAGGCAGGGCGTGTACTGTCATCGTAGTGATGTCTGTTTAGCACATTAAGTAGATTCAGGAAGAGAACCTTTGGTTTTTCTGACATTGATTCATGGTGCCATCCTACTCCGAAACAAAAGATTGCAGAGCTCAATAGATTGACCCAATTTCCTTTGTCTTCCTTTCCTCCTTGAGAAAAAAAAACATCCGTTGTTGTAAATTTTGCTGCAGGGTGCATGGTTTCTACATGGTTCACCATTTACAATGCTTAGTGATGTTCTGCAATCAACTTGGTAAAGACAGGAAACGGTCCTGTACGAGCATATACCAGGCGACAAATCTCCAGGTGATAAACTGTATCCCGTATTGATGAGTCAGTACAGCAGGGACACAACTCATCAATCCTCGTGTACAAGTCCATTAAGGACCTGGAATGCGTGGTCAGTCAGTAAAACACCCAAGTAAATTCTCCCTGCTGAAGCCAGAGATAAATTATAAATTTTACGGAGCTTCAGTTTCATGGCTTTTGACCACCATTGCAGTGTAAATCACCTCGGCATCCATTCTCTGATCATAAACATCATGGACTTGATGGGCTGAATGGCTTTCTTCTGCACTGGAAAAAAAATATCTACGGGCAGCATTTAATATGTCCCAATCAGAGGAGAACATGTGATCAGGCAGAAAGGCTTGGGGTGGAGATCCTGCCAATTTCTGACTCAGACTCGGGCCCGAGGGCGGCCTTCTCATCTGGAGGCCAATTTAGGCAATCCAAGTGGTGCCTTAAGGGCCCCATCCCACTGCTGCTGGTATTTAACAGGTTAAAAATGTGTTTGAATAAACACCGCATGTGACGATCAATTAGGCTTTAACCTTGTAAGAATTAAGTCTGTTTTACACATATACATATTTACATTGTTGAGAAGATGTTTATCGATTGTAAAACTTTGCATTGAACAATGCTTTGCAAATGTTGGGTGTGTTAAATTGAGGAGATCACCAGTGATATTCTTTATTTTCTCCAAAGGAAGGTCACAAGAACAATCCCGGAATGAAGGGCTTGTCATATGAGGAGCGGTTGAGGAGTCTGGGTCTGTATTCAGAAGGATGAGGGGAGATCTCATTGAAACTTACAGAATACCGAGAGGCCTAGACAGAGTGGACATGGAGGGGACGTTTCCAGTGGTAGGTGAAACGAGAACCAGAGGGCACAGCCTCAGACTGAAGATCCTTTAAGACAGAGGTGAGGAGGAATTTCTTCAGCCAGAGGGTGATGAATCTGGGGAACACTTTGCCGCAGAAGGCTGTGGAGGCCAAATCACTGAGTGTCTTTAAGACCCAGATAGATAGGTTCTTGATTAAGAAGGGGATCAAGGGTTACGGGGAGAAGGCTGGAGAATGGGAATGAGAAACGTATCAACCATGATCGAATGGTTTCTCCATCTGGAGAAGATTACGTACACCACCCAAGGGTCAGAGGAAGGCTTCCTGGATACTTAGGGGCAGTTTGTCGGTCTGTTCCAAAACCTGTTCGAGGTCAGCAACGAGGAGTAACCTAACACAATTTTTTTTAAAACACCAAGATAGATGAGGTACCAAAAGACTGTGCAACCTTGCGGTAGGGGGGGGGGGGGGCGCAACAACGGGGATGGGGGAGGGACCATAGACGAATCCAAAGGGCAATGAAATTCATGTAGGGTCAGTTAAACGAAGGACAAACTAAACCTCTCTGTATAATAAAGGAAATTAGCGCGGGCAAGAAAAATGTGGTGTATATATACAACTGTTTATAAATATGGGAAATGACAATAAAAAGATTTTTTTTTTAAAAAAGAAAAAAAAGTTTAGGGACAAAATAAAACATGATCGAATGGCAGAGCAGACTCGATGGGCCAAATGGCCTAATTCTGCTTCTATATATTATGGTCTTGTACAATATGGGCAGCCTACCAGGTAAACCCAGATGGGCACGCCTGCACCCGATTGGGAGGATCCCTTCGACTTGGGAAGCCCATGTCCAACAGAGAGATCTGCCGGAGGCATAGGCCACTCAGGTGAAGATCCCTCAGACATTCCAAATACTAATACACTTCCTACACACCCCTCCATGATCCCGATTGCTGGAGTCTCCCTGTCTGGTTCATGTGAACCCACCCCACTTACCTGATCCCTGGGACATCATTGCTGATTGTCTGCCTGGGTCGCCTGCATTACCAGCAGTGGCACCATCTGATCAGCCAGCTGTCCCCAGGGATGGGATATCTGCCCTGCAGTAGGACTGGGAAAATTTCCCTTCGCGAGAAGCCAGGAGGCCGAAAGATGGGAAGGCAAAGGCTTGATCCACTCTTAATCCCACAAGGCCTCCTGAAAATAAATAAATGACTCTTAAGTTGCTCTTTTGCCAAACAGTGATCAATGCATGGAATAGATTTCCAGGATGAATAACGACCATAGAAACAGGAGGCCCCATTCAGCCCATCGAGCTTGTTGCACCATTCAATGTGATCATAGCATTTACTTGCCGAGGTTTCTAATATTTACATCTACTTAACAAAAATCTATTAAACCTCAATGTTTTGAGATTTTTAACAAGACTTCATACATAACAGCTGTTTCGAGGAGAGAGTTCCAGATGTCAACTACGTAAACAAGTGCTTCATGACATCAACCCTGAACAGCTTAGCTCCAAGTTTTAATTTACATCTCCTTATTCTGAACTCCACTGACCAAAACCTCACCAGAGGAAATAGTTCCTATCTGTTTACCCCATCAACCACTTCAATCATCTGAAACACCTCAATTACTGGAGGCAAAATGGCAGGAACAAATGGATGATGATACAGGGGAACGTTAGAATTTCTTTGGATCGGTAAACCAAAAATGGGCCGAATGGTTTCTCTTCTCCATCACGATCAGATAAACACCCATTTACAAAAGATTACAAGGGAAAGGGGGAGAGAAAACAAAGAGACAAACATACAAGTCAAATGCCTAAGCATTTACAAGTCTTGGAATTCAGAATTCCAGCATCTACAACACTTTCTTTTCAATAAAACATTATCGTAGCCTTAATTAGATTCAGAGCCTAATGGGTTAAATTAGGAGGACAAGTTGCATAAACATGGGCTTGAATCCCTTTGAGGTTGGGAAGATTGAAGGGTGATCTAATCGAGCGATCAATGTGTGAATAGGATTCATGCAGGCAGATACAAAGAAGTTACTTCCTCGAACAATTTCCTCCCCAGCGAGGAAATCAAAGAACAGAGAGAGACTTAATATTCAAATTAGAGCTTGCCCATTCGAAAGGCCCGGGGTGGGGGGGGGCGGGTAATGGAGATTTTAGGGAGCACTTCTTCACACAAAAGTGAAGTAGAAATTGTCGTGTTATTTACCCTGGGGGTAACACGGACTGCAGCAGGATGCAGGTGAACTGTAAAGCATACACCAAACGTAGGCGTTGGTTCAATACGATTTAGTGAACTTCTGTAGCAATGCACACAGCTGGCTGTGGGTTGACACTCTACTACTCTAACTTACTAGACCAGGTTAGCTCTGATCCACGTGTAGAAGGTGCTGACTGATATATACACCCCGACTGTCACTACAGTTGTCACCAGTGGAAAGAGGCGGAGTGCTGATGCCACGTGTGTTTTATAGTTTGAAGCCCCCCTCTGGTGTTCTGTCTGGTGATTGGTTGTGTTCTGTCCTGTATGTTGATTGGCTAACCTGGGTGTCTATCCCTGCCTGTTTTACCTCATGATGTGCATGGGTGCATATTATGACAGAAATCTTGAATTATTTCCCCTAAAAGCTAACAATGCTCTGGTCAGACCCTATTTAGAGTATTGTGAGCAGTTTTGGGCCCTGTATCTAAGGAAGGACATGCTGGCCTTGGGAAGGATCCAGAGGAGGTTCTCAAGAATGATCCCTGGAATGGAGAACTTATCGTATGAGGAACGGTTGAGGATTCTGGGTCTGTACTCGTTGGGAGTTTAGAAGGATGGGGGGGGATCTTATTGAAACTTACAGGATACTGCGAGGCCTGGATAGAGTGGACGTGGAGAGGATGTTTCCACTTGTCGGAAAAACTAGAACCAGAGGACACAATCTCAGACTAAAGGGACGATCCTTTAAAACAGCGACAAGGAGGAATGTCTTCAGCCAGAGGGTGGTGAATCTGTGGAATTCTGCTGCAGAAGGCTGTGGAGGCCAAATCACTGAGTGTCTTTAAGACAGAGATAGATAGGTTCTTGATTAATAAGGGGATCAGGGGTTATGGGAAGAAGACAGGAGATTAGGGATGAGAAAAACATCAGCCATGATTGAATGGCGGAGCAGATTCGATGGGCCGACTGGCCTCATTATGCTCCTATGTCTTATGGTAATTTATGGTTAATGCCGGGGGCAATTGACCCTTTTAAGAAACAGATTGGTAGGTAGAGTATTGTTGGGCGAGTTTATCAAGAGATATGAAGTAAAGGCAGGTAAATGGAGTTGAGGTGCAGATCAGCCTTGATCAAATTAAACATGGGCCAGGCTCGAGGGGGTGAATGGTCTCGGCCCTTATCAGGATCTTGTTTCGCAGTTAGCCCACGTGCATGAGAGACAAGGAAGTTAACAAGAGAACCAAAAAGAAAAATAGTTGCTGCCCTCAGCTTGGAGGTTGATTTTTTTTCTATTCATAATCACAAACATATAAATAGGACCACGCAGCCAGCACAGAAAACAACTGAGGGTTGATGCATTGTCAATGAGGCAACTTAAATATTCACCTGGTGTTGTAAAACTTCTTACTGAACTTAAATATTGACATTGCGCTTAGATAAGTTGCCACAGTAAAATATGTCCGCCAGACCCAGGGGGTTATCTAATAAACCATTGAATTAGTTCGCCTTAGTCATCGCAAGGCTGCAGGCAAGGTTCCATTTATTCACACTGCACAGAAAATCAGCCTGGACTCTTGACAGAACTATTGTGCGTCTCACTGGAGGCTGAAGTTACAGAAATAGGACTTGCTGTGAAAGCATGGGCTTTGCGTAACTGCTCATTATTTCGCTCTTTTTAGAACGGACAATTTGGAAAATACGTCAAAAACATCTGCTGACCTCAGTTGATCCTGGGGCTGTTTCTAATTATACTAGAGCCCATCTCCTTTAGTAAGATAAAGTGTGGGGGGGCGGGGGGGGGGGGGGAGAAAGAATAGGTTATAAGACATTGTTTGTATGTTCGCCCTACTTTATTTCAGCAACATTCTTTCAGAATTTAAACTTATCCTGTCACATGGATTTCAAACCCCTCCATGGCCTCACCCCTTTCGATCGGCCTCAGAATGTTGGCTTCTCTACTCTGCAGCACTCCTCCCTGATTTCACCTGTGTTCAGCTGCTTCAACACAAAGCTCTGGCACCCTTTCCTGAAACCTCTACTTGCGGCACTTCCTTCTTTTTACTACGCTCTTTAAAACTTATTTCTTTAACCAAGCTTTTTGTCACCTCCCCTTTACGCAACACAAGTACCAAATCTTCTCTGATATTGCTAATATGAACATACAAATATCCAGAGTTAGGAACAGTAGTAGGCCTCGCAGCCTGTTCCCCCCCGTTCAATAAGCTCATGGCTGATCAGATTGTGCCTTTAACCCCGCATTCCTGCCTCCTCCCAATAACCTTTCACCTCCTTGCTAATCAAGAATTCATCCATCTACCTCTGCATTAAAAATCGGCTACCACTGCCTTTTGAGGAAGAGTTCCGGAGACTCGCATAGAAACAGAAAATAGGAGGAGGAGGCCATCTCGGCCCTTTGAGCATGTTCTGCCATTCATTACGATCATGGCAGGTTGATCCCCCCCCACCCATTTCCTTTGATCCCCTTCGCCCCAAGTGCTATATCGAACTGCTTCTTGAAAACATGTTTTGGCCTGAACTGCTTTCTATGGTAGCGAATTCCACAGGCCGATCACTCTCTGGGTTAAGAAATTTCTCAGCTCAGTCCTAAATGGTCGACCTGTATCCTCAGACTGTGACCCAGATTCTGGACAACATCCCCCCCCCCCCCCCCACTGCCATCGGCAACATTCTTCTTGCATCTACCCTGTCTAGTCCTGTTAGAATTTTATGAGATTCCCCCCTCATTCTTCTGAGCTCTAGTGAATACAATCTTCCCCCCATACGTCAGTCCTGCCATCCCAGGAATCAGTCATGTAGATTTTCTCTGCCCTCCCGCTTCAAGAACTTTCTTCCTCAGATAAGGTGACCAAAACTGCGCACAATATTCCAAGTGTGGCCTCACCAAGGCCCTGTATAATTACAGCAAGATACCCCTGCTCCTGTACTCTAATACATTCCTGCCCCTGTACGCTATGAAGGCCAACACACCATTTGCCTTCCTTACCGCCTGCTATACCTGCATGCTTACCTTCAGCAACTGGTGTACGAGGACACACAGGTCTCATTCCCCTCTCCTAATTTATGGCCATTAAGATAATCTGCCTTCCTGTTTTTGCTACCAAATTGGATAACCTCACATTTATCCAAATTATACTGCATCTAGCATGCATTTGTCCATTCCTTCAACTTGTCCAAATCACACTGAAGGATCTCTCCATCCTCCTCACAGCTCACCCTCCCACCCAGCTTTATCATCTGAAAATTTAGAGACATTACATTTTGTTCCCTCATCTAAATCATTAAAATGGGCAGCACGGTAGCATTGTGGATAGCACAATTGCTTCACAGCTCCAGGGTCCCAGGTTCGATTCCGGCTTGGGTCACTGTCTGTGCGGAGTCTGCACATCCTCCCAGTGAGTGTGGGTTTCCTCCGGGTGCTCCGGTTTCCTCCCACAGTCCAAAGATGTGCCGGTTAGGTGGATTGGCCATGATAAATTGCCCTTAGTGTCCAAAATAGCCCTTTAGTGTTGTGTGGGGTTACTGGGTTATGGGGATAGGGTGGAGGTGTTGACCTTGGGTAGGGTGCTCTTTCCCAGAGCCGGTGCAGACTCGATGGGCCGAATGGCTTCCTTCTGCACTGTAAATCCTATGATAAAAAAATATATTGTGAATAGCTGGGGTCCTGGCATTGATCCCTGCGGGACACCACTAATCACCACCTGACAATTTGAAAAAGACCCATTAATTCCTATTCTTTGTTTCCTGTCTGCCGACTAGTTTTCTATCCATCTCAATACACTACCCCTAATCCCATGTGCTTTAATTTTACACACCAATCTTTTATGCAGCACTTTGTCAAAAGTCTCCTGAAAGTCCAAATAAACTGCATGCATTGGCTCCCCTTCATCAACCCTACTAGTTACATCCTCGAATAATTCCAGTAAATTTGTCAAGCATGATTTCCCCTTCATAAATCTATGCTGACTCTGTCCGATCCTGCCACTGTTTTCCAAGTGCTCTGCTATTAAATCTTCGATAATGGATCCTAGAATTCTCCCCACTACTGACATCAGGCTTACTGGTCCATAATTCCTTGCTTTCTCTCGGCCTCCCTTTTTAAATAGTGGAGTTACATTAGCCACCCTCCAATCTGCAGGAACTGTTCCACAGTCTATAGAATCCTGGAAGATGACCACCAATGTATCCATTATTTCCAGGGTTACTTCCTTAAGTACTCTGGGATGTAGATCATCAGGCCCTGGGGATTTATCGGCCTTCAATCCCATCAATTTTCCCAACACCATTTCTCTACTAATACTGATCTTCAGTTAAATCCGGTGCTCTCCAACATTTCATGACTCACAGGAGGAAACATTTCTCCTCATCTCAGTCTTAAATGAATTATGCCTTACTTTGAAATAGCGACCCTTAGTTCTAGATTCTCCGACAAGAGGAAACATCCTCTCCACATCCACCCTGTCAGTACCCCTCGGGATCTTAAAGATTTCGATCAAGTCACCTCTTACTCTTCTAAACTCGAAAGCGGATACAAACCTAACCTCTCCAACTTTGCCTCATAAGATAACATGCTTATTCTTGTAAATCTTCCCTGAACTGCTTCTAATGCACTCACATCTTTCCTTCGATAGCATGTTGGGACTTTTTAGGCTACATTAGAAGGTGCTACGTAAATGCAAGTTGTTACCAATGCAATTCAAAAAAGGTAAATGGTCACTATTGTGTCAACTGTTCAGCACAATCTTTCCCACAGATATCAACTGCAGCCAGTTCATGTCACAAGAGCGATCGGAGTTTCAAATCCACCCTACACTTGGGCAGGTTTGTGACACATTTGTGCATATAAATTATTCTATTCTGTAATGGTTTGAACAAAAAAAAAAAAAGGCGTTTGAAGAATGTGGCTTTTATTCCAATTGTTCGCTGCAGTGAATAGCAAACCATCAATCGCAACTACAGTCGACAGACTATGGCTCTCTTTCAAACAAACTTCCTCAAAGCTCAGGAGATGGAGGAAATGAACGGATCTCTCTGTTTCCGAAAAACCCACAAAGATTTCTGGGAAAAGTAGTGAACAACATCAACCATGTATCCCAAACATCCCACTTTCTTCTGGATTAGCGGATTTAGTTTAATTAGAACAGCATGATGTACTTACGATGACACTTAGAACAGAATTTTGGATGGCCAGCAACCTGACCATGTACTGAGTGACTTGAGCACATTACGTAGAATTCACAGCACAGAATCAATTGGTCCACACTATTTATGCTCCACGGGAATGTCCTCTCATCCATATTCATGTCATCCCATCCAACATATCTTCCTTTTCCTTTCTCCCTTATGCGTTTTTCTCGCTTCCCTCCTCTGCTAGTCTAGTGGTCTAGTCCTACTTTCCCACCACTCTCTGGGTAGAGAAGCTTCTCCCGAATTCCCCATTGGATTCATTAGTGACCATCTTATACTCATGAAGCTCAGCTGCCGTCTCCCCTCCATTCCACAACAGAAATATTTTGCTGCGGCTATGTACGGGAATTGAACAATGCTGCTGGCATTGTTCCGCATTACAGGCCAGATGTTTAGCCCACTGTGCTAAACAAGCTTCTGTGGGGTTGTTGTTCCAATGACGTGAAGCCAACAACATAATTGCTGGTAATCTGCAGTGCTCAGCTGCACAGCAGTTAAACAAATATATTTTTACTGAAAACTTTATATAGAACTATAAAAAAATGGATATTATAAATGACAATATAATAGGAACACACTTAACAGTCAAGAACATATCCAAACTACCCCCTGCCTCCAACAATAAACTAAAACCCCTAACAATTGATGGAGACTAACTCTTTAAAAAGGAAATTACCCCTCCACCGACCCCCTCGTGATGTATTAGACCTTCTTCAAGTGCAAAAATTCCATGAGGTCACCCAACCGGAGGTCAGGCCACGCACTGGGCAGAGTAGGAAACCAGGACTCACTTCTAGGCTGTTCACGAGGCAAAGGCGAGGACATCCGCTTCCCTGGTCTGCAGCACCGGCGCGTCAGAGGTCCCGCAAATGGCCACCAAACAAAAATGCTCCAATTAAACTTTCAGAGTCTCCAACATGGTGTTACAGAAGGAGACCCATGGTTAGCATTGCTGCCTACTGCGCTGAAGACCCGGGTTCGAATCCCGGCCCCGGGTCACTGTCCGTGTGGAGTTTTCACATTCTTCCCGTGTCTGCGTGGGTTTCACCCCCACAACCCAAAGATGTGCAGGGTAGATGGATTGGCCACGCTAAATTGCCCCTTAATTGGAAAAACTAAAGAAGCAGACCCAAAAGCTTAACAACTTAGGATACAACCAGAACATACGAGTACGATTAGCCGGCCCCCAAGAACACAGCCGCCAGCTGTCACCACTCCTCCCCCCCCCAAAAATAAAACACATCCTCATCTTGACCAGGTGAGCCTTGTCCCCCACCTTGAACTGGATCAAACTGAGCCTAGCACAGGAGGGTGTGGAATTCACCCTGCAAAGAACCTCACTCCATAACTCCTCATCCAAAATAGGACCCAATTCACCCTACCACTCTGTCTCTTCACCTTATCTAACAAAGCCAACTCCGCTGATAGGATCAGGCCATAGATGCCAGAAATACTCTCCCCACCAGACCCGGCCTGGCCATTGAAACCCAATACACTACCAGATCCAGCCAAAGACAAAAACGTTGGATAGAATCTTGTACACATCTTTTATCAATTCATTAATGGGATGTGAGCATCACTGGCAAGCCCAGCATTTATTGCCCAGCCCTAAGAAGGTGGCAGTGAGCTGCCTCCTTGAATAAAACTGAGGGACTTACTCAGACAATTCAGTGGATAATTCTGGTGTCACATACAGGCCAGACATGGCAAGGATGGTGGATGTTCTTCCCTAAAGGACATTAGTGAACCAGATGTGGATTTTCCCATCAGTGCAGTGGCTTTACACTATGAAACTTATTTTTATTCTGAATTTTATTTACTTAATTAGCTTTAAACTCCCCCGCGGTCATGAGGGAAATTGAACTCCTGTCTCCAGAACATTCACCCAGGCCTCTGGATTCCTAGACCCAGTAACATAGCCACTTGACTATCACAGGCTCAGCCCTCTGGTACCAATTAAGGAGTCCTGAGAACAGGCAGCAACACAGTATCACTGCACACAAGTAATCTTTTTGTTTCGCTGCAAACCCCTTTGTTATCTTCCAGGGTTTCTCACTCTTATGAAAACACATTTGAATAATGTGGCTTCAAATTGCCAGTCCCCAGTTACTCCTTGAAGGTCAGATGTAGTTGCGATTTTATCCTTTGTCTTCACTACATAAACAGCGCAAGAACTCGGGTCAAATAGGGCAGGAGTGTGAACCTTTAATTCCAACCGTATGAGGGGAGGCTGCACTTCATTTATTTAGAAACAAATGGGACCATGTTTCTTTTAATTGCACTCTGCTTTTGACTTTCTCACCAATGAAACAAGCCAAGTGAGCACCAGCGCACAGCACAACGTCCTCCTCACACCTACTTACTCTAGCACTCAACAAAAATATTTCAAAATCTAAAACACTCATTCCTCCCTCCAATCTACTATTCGGTTCTTGGTGCACTTTTATTTCTCCATTTCCGAGATTCTCTTCCACTCTCTTTCACCTTCCCTGATCTCTCGCACCTTCCATTTGTCTTCTCGCATCCTCCGCCCTTCCCTTTTTGGGAACATACGGTTCACTCTTTTGTGCTTCGGGTCCTCTGACTAAACCACTCTCTGATCTATCAACCCAGTTCGACCCAATTGCTTGAGGTAACACAGCACCCAGTGCCAGTAATAATTGTCCCACATTCCCTCAAAAATGGCACTGAATGAACGTGTTAGGAATGGCTGAATGGACACAAATCATTTCATCATCAATTATGGGGAGATGGGTAAAAAAAAGAAGAGGAAAACAATGCAGTTTGATTGCAGGGTATTTCACCCTCATTATTTAACATAAATAAGAGTAAATGCATAAAACATTTATTGGCCGTATTCAACAATACTTTTGCCAGCAAAGACCCCTTTCGCAAAAGCTGCATTTATCTAGCACCTTTATGGTAATAAGATATGTCAAAGTGTTTCACAGAAAAATTAACAAGTTTGGACACAAAGGCAAAGGAAGAGACATTAGCCAAGAACAGAAAATGCTGGAAATACTCACGGTCTGGCAGAATTTGTGCAGGAAGAAACAAAGCAAGCGTTTCAGGTCGATGACCTTTCATAAAACTGTTATGACCCATTCTGCTGACAGGACACAGATCTGAAATGTTAACGTTAGGCAGTGGTATTGTCACTAGACTAGTAATCCAGACACTCAGGGTAATTCTCGGAGGTTGAATCCCACAGTCTCCATGACTCCAGACCCACAGCAATGTGGTCGACTCTTAACTGCCCTCTGAAATGACCTAGCAATCCTCTCAGTTCAAGGGCAATTAGGGGTGGGGAATAAATGCTGGCTCAGCCAGTAACGCCCCCATCCCACGAACAAATTAAAAAAAAAACTCATTTCTCCCTCCACAGATTCAGCCGCTGCTGCTGAATACTTCTAGCATTTTCCATGTGTCTTTCATGGCAGCATCCACAATTGCTTTAGTGAAGAGATACTGGGACAAGTGTGAAAAAGCTTGGTCGCGAGGGGAGTTTTAAGAAATGCCTGCAAAGGGAGGAAAGGAAGGTAGAGAAGTGGAGGAGGGAAATAAGGGAATTCCAGAGCTTAGAGCTGAAGGCGCAGCTGGCAATGGTTCAGCAAGAAAGTGTGGGATGTGCAAGAGGCTAGAACTGGAGGAACACGGAGTACTGGGATGGCTGTAGGAGGTAACGGTCAAATAGCACTGTGATGACGCATTATTACTATGTCCTTGAGCAGCTCCGCGGACAGGCCTGGATGCTGGTTCTTTGTGCTCAGAATTTCAACAAAATTCTTACCAAGCATTATTCATAGTTAGAACACAATAATTACTTGTTCAGAACAAGTTTCACGGAATACTTCTGACACCCTGAATGCAACCCTTAATATCAAGAAAAGGGCTGCTTACAGCCAGGCACATTGACAGGTAACATTCTCAAATGTGCAGAGCTTTTGGTCAATGCATTGCTGCAGCTTCATTGATGAACACAGCTGCACTCTAAATGCATGTTCCATATTTATACATTACAGCGGGAGTCGACATTGAGGCGGTAGGCAGATGTGGGTGTTTGGATCATTTACAGGAAGCTCTTTCTGCAATCTGCTGCTGGTCCATGCACGTGACACTGGTTAGCTATTGGAATGCACATGATTTGCGTTTCACAGAACAGGACTTTTATGAAAATGAAGCAGACGTATTCTACCAAAACAAAGCAAAGTGCAGATAGGCTCACACTGGTATTTCTCTTCTCATTGAAATTGATTCTCTTTAATCTTTCCCATGGTGATTGTATACATCCCCCCCTCCACACCCACCCCAACCACACGCACACAATCATTTTCCACTTTGTCAATTTTACATGGAAAAAGCGCAGTGATTCCAGTTAAGGTTATTTGAGTTTTAAAAAGAGCTTATCCAAGTAGGAATGTTTAGATGCCAGATGTATCTTTTCCCTTGGAAACTCAACAAAAAGCAGACCCCAGTTACAAGCCTCAGGAGTTCTCAATAAACATATTAGGTAGGTGGTCTTGTGGCACAGTGGTCCCTGTCTTTGAGCCAGAAGCTTTGTGTTCGAGTCCCACTCCAGGACTTGACGGCCAAGGAAGATACGTTCATAGCTCGGCCAAACGGGCTGTGTGTGTCCACCTCAAAATCCTTCCAAACACACCAATGGCTGATGAGCGGTAGAGACTCCTGGTCAGCCATGTTTGATGTGGAGTGGCGCCCCTGAAACTAGAAGCTCCTGGCGGCAGAGTAGCGACCTGTTCCGAGAATTACGAGCTATGGAAACAGAGGAAAGTCTGCCTTAGTGCACCATTAGGCACGGGAAGAAAATGGGACTTGGAATGTTCTGTGCGTCAAACAGCTTCTGCTAAATATTCAACCACACTAAACAAAGTATTTTTGCTATTTCAGACTTTAGAAACTCGCATGGTTTGGGGAGCATGCCTGGGTAGTACTTTGCATTTCTTTGTATCATTGCACCCTATTACTTTTTAATTAGTAAGGTGCTGGCAGGGCGGGCTCTGCTGCCAGGGTGCCATTGTGGGACCCTCTATTTAAAAAAAAAACAAGTCCCTAAACATACGGTGGAGGAAGCCTCCCTTGGGACCAGCAGCTTCCTCCCCGCTTTATTCCACCCCCCCCACCGCACCACTCTGCCTAAAAGATGAGAAAATTCCACCTTTTAACTCCCGTCTCTCTCCACAGACGCTGCCAGACCTGCTGAATTTACCCAGCATTTTCTGTTCTTATTTCAGATTTCCAGCATCTGCAGTATTTTGCTTTTAATATCAAATAGTTTATGAGCGAGCACAACTATGTTTTATATAAACTAAAACATATCCTTTGATCTTCCATAAACAAACATGCAAGAGTCCACTTGTAATAACCATGAACATGCCAACAGGCGGAGGATCTTTGTAAAATTGGCCCCCAATACCAAATTGCCTTGTCTCACTCTGCCGGTGTTATAAAAAAGGGGTAGAATTTTAATATCAAGCTTCTCCTGGTTTCAAAAAACGGGGAGAAAAGGCAGCCCTGCCGATAACAAGAGCCTCCCGAGATGTTAGCGCTTTTATTTAAACCGTTGCATGCAAAATCCAGGCAGAGGAACACAACAGTTACATGTTTTCTGTTACCTGAACAGCGACCTTACTGTTACCACCTTTAACGGTGAGAACAACTATTTTCCCTCACCCCCTCCTTGATGGATTGGTTTCAGAGTGTAAACTGATCTATCCAGTTCTGGAAGAATTCTCTCCAGCTCGCCCTTCCTTCATTTTTCATCTTGTACCATTGCTGGTCCAACAGTAAATACAACTTGTTTTAGCACGTAGCCCCATTCACGCATCACTCTTGTGTTCACAAACCTATGCTGGCTCCTGGGTCCAGCAATGCGAGCAATTATAAAATTTTCATCCTCATTTTCAAATCCCTCCATGGCCTCACCCCTCCCTGCCCCTCCCTATTTCAGTAATTTTCTTCCACAGGTACCAAGGTCTCTGCACTGAGTCAATCCGGATGTCCCTGGCATCTGTTTAACATGTTCCACTATTGGCAGCCAAGCCTTCAGCTGCCCAAGTAGTACATTTTGTATTTCTCTCCCTTAAGCGTTAATGCCTCCCTCTCTCAGCTCCTTTAACACATTCCAGAAAATATCTCTCTGACCAGCCTTTTCGCCACCTGCCCTCATGTCACCATGTATGACTCTGTGAGAAATTTGAATTGATAATACTCCTGTGAAGCACCTTGGAAAGTTTTCCCCAAGTTTTTTTCAAATGATTTTATTCTCCATTTTCACATTTTCCTTCAAAATTTACACCCCACCCACAGACAGTAAACGGTAACAAATACAAAATCAATCCCCTTAACAATACCAACGATCCCATCCTCCCACCACCCCAAACAACGGCCCACCTGTCAATATATGCATCCCATAAAACAAACCCTCTCACGGTGGAAACAAAAAACAAAAGAGAAAAAGAAAAAGGAGTCCGGGACCGCCCATGGTCACCATTGACCTATAGAGTCCACTCCCCCCTCCCCCTACACTCAACGGCATCCAACCTCTGAAAGAGTACCGTACATGATACCCAAGAGTTGTCCCCCACCCCCCCCCTCCAGTCTCCAACTCCTCCAGTCCACTGCCTCTTGTAAAACTCCTCCCCCCAACCTCGGTTCCTTCCCCCCTCCCCACCAACGTTCCACCCTGTCAGGACTACTCGTACGCTGTTCTGCCAGGCTCCGATGGCCGCAGCCCCTCCCCCCACCTCACTCCCGTTCACCGGCCGGCTTAAACCGGCCAGCGTGGAGTCCCCGCCCGGGTCCCTTTCCCACTTGCCCGGCCCTAGGAAAGCCCAGAAATCCCCTTTTAGCACACAAACCCCGCATATCCACCTACACCCCAAAGAGCCCTCATTTCGAGTGACAGTCCCATCACTTCCCTTGTCCAAATATATACAACATTGGCTCCTTTAACCCATACACCCGCATGCAGGTGAAACAAAAAAAAAAAGAAGAAAATACAGTCAGTCATGAGGTCACATCGGCACATGGCCATGTCTCAATTTCTCAGTTCTGCCACAGTCCTTCTGCCTTCGCAAACTCCTCCGCTGCTTCCGCCGTTCCAAAATAAAAGTACCTGAGCTTCTAAGTTACCCTCAGCTTCGCTGGATATACAATGCCGCACTGCACCTTGCTAATGTACAGTGCCCTCTTCACCCGGTTGAAGGCAGCCCGCCTCCTCGCCAGCTCCACCGTAAAGTCCTGGTATACACGTATACCAGCTCCAGCCCACTGCACCACCCGATTCTGCTTGGCCCAGCTCAGGGCCTTCTCCTTCACACTGTACCTACAGAAGCACAGAGTCACTACCCTTGGCGGCTCACTCGCCATTGGTACAGGCCTCCACGACCGATGAGCCCGATCCAGTTCATATCGGGAAGGATCCTCCCCCTCCCCCAATAGTTTCGCCAGCATCGCGGAAAAATACTCAATTGGCCTCCGTCCTTCAACTCCTTGAGGCAGCCCCACAATCCTCAAATTCTGTCGCCTGGATTGGTTTTCCATGTCTTCCATTTTTCCTCGCAGATCCTTGTTAATGTCCATCATCTTCCGCATCTCCTTCCCCATCGAGGCAAGTTGATCACCGTGCTGCAATAACGTCTCCTCCACTTTCTTCAGCGCCTCCCCTTGCTCTCGCACCTCCGCCACTGCGCTCGCCACCGCCGTCTTCACCGGGGAAACCGCCTCCTCCACCAGCACACTCAAAACCTCCCTCATCTCCTTCCTCATTGTCTCCATGTATCTTGTAAACTGCCTTTCGAATTCCGCAGCCATCACCTTAGTTATTTCTTCAGCTGTAAGCAATGCGGCCTCCCCTGGTGCTCCAGCCGCCATTTTCCTTGGTGACCCCGCGGTGACGTTTCCACTCCCCGACGGACCTTCAGCTGTTTTCTTTACGGACAATTTTTTGCTTACCCTCTACATTTTTCTTCACTGTGCCTTCACGGTTTCTTCCTGCTTTTGCCGCCTCCGTGGACCCTGGGACCGGGCTTAAAGACCCGAAAATTCCGTTCCCAAACGGGAGCCCTCCTTGTGCGGCCGCCTCCCCCCGCCCGCCGTCACGCATGTTTTCCCCAAGTTAAAGGTGCTATATAAAAACAAGTTGTTGTTGTTAACTTTGTCCAGTCTCGTCATCAATCTGTAAAGCAGTCATGTTTGAAGGGAGAAAACTATTCTACAGATTAGCGCTTCCCAAAATCTCCTTGATATTAAATTTTACCCATTAAGAGCTCATTTACGATATAATGCCCAGTCAAAATGATCATCCCTATTCACGTTCATTAGAACAAGCTTAAAGGCATCAACTCGCATTTATAGAATATCTTTAGCATCGTCTAATTCATAGATACATAGAAGATAGGAGCAGGAGGAGGTCTTATGGCCCTTCGAGCCTGCTCCGCCATTTATCACGATCATGGCTTATCATCCAACTCAATAGCCCAAGGCACTTCACAGAAGCAGACAAATTTTGACACGGACCCACAGAAGGAGATGTGCAAGACAGGTTAAAGGTCAAAGAGGTAGGTTTGAAGGAGCTTTAGAGAGGAGGAAAGAGAGGCTTAAAGAGAAAATCCCAGAGTTCAAGGCCCAAGAAACTGAAAACACAAGCACTGGCGAAGGACCAGAGTTAGGGATGTACAAGAGGCCAGAGCTAAAGGAGATCTGGGAGGGAGAGAATAGAACCAAATGGAGAAAAGATTGGTTTAAGGGAATTCCTTCAAATCCACTGGAGTGGGGACAAGCAAAGGTAAAAAGTTAAACCTCTGATATGCTCCAGTAGGTTTTGCGGGCGAGCCAATAAAAAAAGTAGAGAAATATATTCAAACAATGCATAATGATTCCCCCAGATCTTGTTACAGTGAGGGGCTAGCAGTGTATTTAAAATATTAAACAATGCGCGCCTCCCTGTACTGAACAGGAAAAGTGTGAAGCATGATCATAGAGGGCAGCACGGTAGCACAAGTGATTAGCACTGTGGCTTCACAGCGCCAGGGTCCCAGGTTCGATTCCCCGCTGGGTCACTGTCTGTGCGGAGTTTGCACGTTCTCCCCGTGTCCGCGTGGGTTTCCTCCGGGTGCTCCGGTTTCCTCCCACAGTCCAAAGACGTGCAGGTTAGGTGGATTGGCCATGCTAAATTACCCGTAGTGTCCATAAGGGTTGGGAGGGGTTATTGGGTTGCGGGGATAAGGTGGAAGTGAGGGATTAATGTGGGTCGGTGCAGACTCGATGGGCCGAATGGCCTCCTTCTGCACTGTATGTTCTATGTAATCTATGTAATATGTAATATGACAGGTTTAACTGGGCTGGTTAGCTCTAACAGTACTTGTATGTTTAACAGTATATTCTGAAGTATATTCTGGTCCTCTCTGGCTGAAATGTGAAAGTGAGCTTTATTTTTCTTGGATATAAAAAAGGTTAAATCTAGAAATGTCTCTGGCAAAGCCGCTGTGCTTTTCCAGAGAGGCATACGCCTTCAGGAAGAGCAAGAAGCAGCATATGTTCAAACATCATGACTGTAACCTTGTCCTCAGTGCTCAACAGGAACAAAGATCAACCCAAAGGGGAATGGACATCAGTAATACACAATGAAAAAAGCGAATAAAGCAACAATGCAAGAAAGGTTCCCACAATTTCAGTGCACTGTTGTATCTTAACCTTCACTCCAAAAGGGGTTATGGGGATAGGGTGGAAGTAAGGACCTAAGTGGGTCGGTGCAGACTCGATGGGCTGAATGGCCTCCTTCTGCACTGTATGTTCTATGTTTAAAACTAGTCAGCAGAAGGAGCCCGAGCTCAGCCACCAACCATGCACTTTTAAGATCACATTGGGCCAAAGCATTCAGGGCAATTAAGGAAAAAAGACAAAACAGGGAAGAAAATAAAGTGCTGAAAAAGCCAGTGCCTGAGAAAAAGGGCAAACGGAAGCAATCTGATCAGCCTCGGCGAGAAACGTTACAGGCTGTTGTGCTTCCAGCAGCAGTCTCCAGCCATTCTTGTTTGGTCGAACTCGGGATGTGTTCCAGGAATTCCAGCCCAAAAAGGTCATTTGATCTGGAGGGGGCTGTGTGCTACATACCTCCAGTACAATGAAATACCACTCTACAGCTGGCAGCATATACAGACACAAACAGGGCCCTGAATGAGAGAACTCAAGAACCAAAATGGCTGAAAACACAGGATGCTGGAAAAACGTGACGCGGCTCGCCAGAGATTTACAAAATCTAACTTCTTGTTTCAAACAGAAACATTGCCACATCAAGAAACCAGACAATGTGTAAATCAACCATTTTAATAGCTGGGTATTGAGGCACAAGTGCAGATACTTTCGTGACAGTTGCCGCTTACAGTAATTTTAAGGCAGAGTCAGTTAGTGACATAATACACCATGTTGGAATGATTAAGAGCTTTTATTAACATATTGCCACCTGGGTTTTGAAAGTTTTATTAGCTATAATGAACAGCTGACACTATGTTGCAGCATCTCTCATCACATCATTATTAACTA